>NC_140562.1:2903738-2963738 GCF_057381845.1 Rhamphochromis longiceps
ATACAGGTAACGAGTGGGGGACAGAAAAGCTTCTTACAGAAGACATTACAGGTCTGTGAGAGCCAGAGATTTTCCGTGTTTGAGGTGACCAAATACTTATTTTCCACCCTGATTTACCAATAAATTCTTTTTTTTTTTTTTTTTTTCTTTTTTTTTTTCTGCCGCCTGTCCCATTTGGTTCTTTAGCCATCAGAATTGTTGTCTGAAGACCAACAAGGATACCCAATGGATTTACTTTGCCAAATGGATCATCGTGGCATTGCCGTATTGGTCCATTTGGTCGATCTTTGTTTTTATTATTTATTATATTTTATTTTCAGATGTTACAGACGGGACAGACATGAGTGAGAGATAGGAAAGGGAGAAAGAAAGAGGAAGGAAAGGAAAAACAGAAGGGGAGAGGGACAGTGAGAAAGGGGGGGAGAAAAAAAATAAAAATCTCCTGGATCACCTGTTGAGAGAAGAATAGAAAACAAGCAAAAAAAGACAAAAAAAACCAAAACAAAGCAACATACTAAACACAACACCATCGCATTAATCTAGCTAAGTGTAAACAGCAGTAAATACTAAATATTCAATGTTGTTGTGCAGCACGCAGGACAGATGTGCTTCGAAGTAGCAGCCAAGAAAGGTGTAATTTGGGTCTACGAGCAGTGAACACCCGTGTGCATACCTGTGTGGATCAGCGCGCTTGTATTCCAAAGGTTTCTCCATGTAATGATCTGCTAGAGGGTGTGGGGGGGCCACAGCCCCGTCCTCCAGGGTGTGAAGCAGGTATGGAGGAGATCAAAACTCCAGACATCCAGAGGCCCCCAGAACACAAGAGACCATGGAAGACCAACAGAGGGGCAGCCGCGCCACTGTTCCAGTAAGAGCTGAGGAGAGTCCCAGATGAGGGCTCGCCCAGCAGCCGCGGAGCAGAAGCCAGGGGGAGTTGCAGTGACGCGCCCGTGAGCTCCGCCGGCCGCCAGCTGTGCCTGAGTGACCGAGCCCCAGGCCGAGAGGCCGGGGGCACCCCACCCCCGAAGGGGCCCGAGCGAGCCCCAGGCTCCAGGCCCCGATAAGCGGCCGCCAAGGAGTGAGCCGGTGTGTACCCGGACGCCCATCCCCGGACACAAAGAACCACCAACGCACCGACACCTGAGGGAGTCCGCCACCGGCAGGGGAAGAGGTGGTAGGTGGAGATAGGCCTCCAAACCTTGGAGGGCCTGAGGTGTCCCCAGAGAGGTGGCGTCTGATACCCAACCTGACATATAGACACAGACATACAGGCACACACAGATACAAACATCCATTCCCACCCTCATGCTCTCATATGCACTCACTCCACACTCAACCAACGTGGAGACAGACATAAAGAGACGCTGTACACACGATCACACTCCCCAAGCGTACTCTACAAACCGGGTCTAGGTACCCTTGCCCCTGGAGGGGGGAACTGCACCCAGACCCAGGTGGTGTTACCCTTTTCCCTGCGGTGGGGAGAGGCAGACCACCCCGACTCCGTAGCAGCAGGGAGGCCCCACACTCCAGACCGCAGTCGGAGGGCCAATTCCACCTAGCCCTCCCGCTCCAGCAGGCCGCAGAGAATGGGGGTGGGAGAAGACTCCAAACCTCCCTCCACCCGCTCATTGTAGTGTTGATGCATATGTGTTCTAAGGTGCAATTAAAACCCAGGAGGGCATGGAGCTACCTGCCAAGGAGCAGCAGGTAAGAGCATAGTCCCTCCTGATAGCCCTCAATGTCTAAGTGTATTTAAAATTGAGAGGTGGGCAACGACGTTAGGGGTGAGGTGTACACCCTGATGGTAATTTGGACTCCGTGATTGTGCCCACCCCCAAGATCCTATATGTATGTGTAATGAGGGTGTGAATAATGTGAATGTCTAAGTTGTGGGATAAAATTGAGGCAGAGGCAGCCAGAAGGGGACAGAGGGGGGGGGGGGGGTAGCCTCCTCTGCACCCTGGTGACATACCCCTACTCCAAGGCCCTGCATGTGTGGGTGGTTGTGGTGGAGCGGGAAGAGAGAGGCAGCTGGAGATGGGGAGGGAAGGAAGGGAGGGGCAGGTAACCCCTCCCTGGGGCCAGCTCCCCCGCTGACCCCAGTAGGCACTCCCATACTCCGCGACCCGCCAGGGAAAGGGGGCCCAGGCCCATCCAGACCGGGGCCCAGTGCAGCAGCGCCTCCCG
This sequence comes from Rhamphochromis longiceps, assembly GCF_057381845.1. NCBI lineage: Eukaryota > Metazoa > Chordata > Actinopteri > Cichliformes > Cichlidae > Rhamphochromis > Rhamphochromis longiceps. Next base: position 2,905,929 of record NC_140562.1, read on the forward strand.
GCCCCACAGAGCCCGGGACAGTCCACCCAACCCCACCACAGAGAAAACTGCACCCACCCCACCATCCACTCATCTTCCAGACTACATAAGACAGTAAACGCCCAGGCTGAGATCTTCCTCCACCTCTCCTGTATCTCCCCCTCCTGCAGAGAGTTCCTGAAGAGAGGAAAGCTCCTGCAAGATGTGACCATCTCCCCCACCAGTTGAAGAGCCCCCCAGGTGGTTCGACGCACCGGCGGCACCCTGCTCCAGGGCCGGGCCCCCATGCACCCACCCGCCCACAACCCCGGCAACACACCAACCAGGATCCAAGCCCAGTTCATGAGGACTGTTTTCTTGGCTATGCATAGGGCAGTGAAAACCATATGGGCTATATTCTTTTCTGAAGTGACATTATCTAAGCTGCCCAGTAAACACACTAAGGGGGAAGTTGGAATGTTACATTTCAGACACTTTGATAAGTCTTCACATATCTCGCGCCAAAACTTTTGCACTGGTGGACAGAACCAAAGAGCGTGGATGTAATTGTCTGGTGTATTGCCTTGACAGTGTGAGCAGTTGTTGGAAGATGTAAAGCCCATCTTGAACATCCGATGACCTGTATAGTGCACTCTATGTAGTATTTTGTATTGTATTAATTGCAGACTGGGATTTTTAATTAATTTAAAGGTTTTTAAGCAAATCTGAGACCAGAAGTTTTGGTCTAAGCTGACTGATAAATCTGCTTCCCATTTTGCAATAGGAAGGGATATTGATTCATCTAATTTAGAAAGTGTTCTGTATATTTTAGATAATAATTTGGGGGATTTAAGAGTAAGAAAATGTGCCGCACTTAGTGGTGTTTGTAATTCAACTTGACTGAGGTTAAATGTTTTTACTATGGATTTAATTTGTTGATATTCTAAAAATCTTTTCTTGTTGATCCCATATTGTGCAACTAGTCTGTCAAATGGAATAAATTCTGTTCCCTCTAATATATGTTCTAAGTATTTAATTCCTTTACAACTCCATTCTGGGAAATTAATCATATTATTGTTTTGTAATATGTCAGGGTTATTCCAGATAGGTGTACGTTTGCATGGGATTAATGAAGACTCCGTTATTTTTAGAAACTCCCACCATGCTGTCAGAGAGAAGCTGATGTTGATACTTTTAAAGCATTCATGTCTTTTGATGTTTGAGCTAATAAATGGTAGGTCTGAAATCTCTAGATCCTTGCATAGTGCCTGTTCAACATCTAGCCAGGGCTCAACTAAGAAGGTATGTTTTGACCATTCTGAGATGAACTGAAGCCTGTTGGCTAAGAAGTATTGGTGAAAATTAGGCAGATCTAATCCTCCTCTATCCTTGGTTCTTTGTAGCGTTTTTAAGCTGATACGCGGGGGTTTATCTTTCCAAACGAATTTGGAAATATATGAATCCAGAGATCTGAACCAATCTTGTGATGGTTTGTTAGGGATCATCAAAAATAAGTAATTTATTTTTGGCAAGATCATCATTTTTATAGTGGCGACCCTTCCCATGAGTGATATGGGTAAAGATTTCCATCTAGTCAGATCGCCTTCTACTATCTTTAGAAGTGGGATTTGGTTTAATTTAGTTAAGTCTGAAAGCTTAGGAGAAACATTAATACCTAAATATTTAATATTTCCGGATTGCAGTGGGGCAGAGGAAGAGTTATGGAAGGAGCAGTTAATGGGGAGAACTGTAGATTTTGGCCAGTTAATTGAATAATCTGAAACTCTTGAAAACCAGTTTATTAAAGTAATTACCTCAGAGAGGTTGGTTTGTGTGTTTTGCAGAAAAAGCAACACATCATCCGCATAGAGACTGATTTTATGTTCTATGTTCTTGCATTTTATGCCCTTAATTGTTGTAGCCTGTCTAAATGCTGCTGCTAGAGGTTCGATAAAAATTGCAAAAAGTGAAGGAGAGAGTGGGCATCCCTGTCTGGTGCCCCTCAGGAGACAGAAGCTGGAGGATGTCTGGTCATTTGTTCTGATACGAGCTGTTGGGGAATTGTATAATATTCTTATCCAGTTTATGAAAGAGTTTCCAAAACCAAATTTGTGTAAAGTTGCAAATAAAAATTTCCAGTTAACTCTGTCAAATGCTTTTTCTGCATCTAGAGACAATATTATGGTTTCGATGTTTTTATTGTATGAGTAGTCTATTAAATTAAGTAAAATACGAGTGTTTGTTGAGGAGTGCCTACCTTTTATGAAACCAGTTTGGTCAGAATGAATTAAGAGGGGGGTTATTTTCTCTAATCTCTTTGAGAGATCTTTGCAGATTATTTTAAGGTCTACATTTAAAAGAGAAATTGGACGATAGCTTGAGGGAAATAAAGGGTCTTTGCCTGGTTTTAGCAGGAGACTAATGTTGGCAGAATTCATATTTGGTGGTAGTCTGCCATCTTCCTCGATTTCCTGCAACATTCTGTGGAATACTGGTGCCAAAATTATCCAGAATTTTTTGTAGAATTCTGCAGGGAAGCCGTCTGGACCTGGAGCCTTATTATTGGGCATACTTATCAGAGCTTCCTGGAGTTCACTTGGCATCAGTGGTGAATCCAGGTCCATTGCTTGACTATCTAGTAATTTTGGAAGAGTTACGTTGTCAAGAAACAGATCAATTTCATTTTTAGATGGGTTTATTTGTGGTGAGTATAAAGTTTCATAGAAATCCCTAAAAATGTTGTTTATTCTTCCAGGGTCATATATTGTGTTCCCCGATAAATCTTTAGCAGCACATATAGTTATTTTTTCAAAGGTCCAAGGTCAATTCTCTGGACATTGGAGACGACTGTAAGGAGTGTCGTGGCCAGTTAGAAATGTCATGTGACAGACAGACAGCAATTAATAGTCCAATGGTGCCCCAGTGTTTCATGAGAAATACAGATCTCCCTGCACACTGGCCACTCCAAGCGGTTCATGTCTGGAAACCTGCGTGAACAGATCGCTAAAGAGCTGCGTGAGGGCAGAATGGGACCGGCTGCATGGAGCTCAGCGAAGCCAGCAGATTTGATGGGGATCCTGAGCCAAGCCACCTTCCAAATTTGGCCACTCTGCAAAAAGCCAAACTTAAGTTACTTTAAAATAGTAACTTAGTTACATTACTAGTTACTTCTATCAAAAGTAACTCAGTTAATTCAAGTTACTCGTTACTTTCAATGTAACTAGTTACTAGGCAAAGTAACTTTGGTTTTATTTAGAATTCTCTTGTTAATATGTTGCTTCCATTACTTTGCAGTCTTCTAGCTTGCTTACATGTTAGCACTATCCTGCCACAGTGCACTGTGCCACCTACCAATAGAAAGGAAAAGATAATTTGCACATTTCCACGAGAGAAATCCCACGCCTGGACCGTCGTTGACCGCCGCCATGATTCTAGCCTACATCACAGCGTCATGTGCGCCTTTTACATCCAACACAAAAACTGCAGTCGTGGTGCTTTGATTGCACTCCGAACTCGGAAATTCTGCCTTCTGAATAGGAAGATGTAGGTAACACCAGACTGCAGATGAGCTGCATACAGGGCTGGACTGGGACAAAGAATCAGCCTGAGCATTCTGACTAGAGACCGGCCCACCATTATAGGAAAAATCATAAAAATCTACAGGAGGAGGGCAGAGCTGCTTAGTGTAATGTTTGAAGCTGTCTCGTTGAGGTCTGCTGCAATCCAAACCGATGCTCAGTGCGATATCTCCGCTGTAATTGCTAAGACAATGAGGAACATCTCAAGTGTTTATTTTACCAAACACTGCTCTTCACAGCACTGCTACCTCAGCAAAGGGATGACAAGGGAAGTGCCATTTGTTCCTCCTGCCATCTCTGTCCTCAAAGAGTCTGCTATGGCTCATCCTGGCACTGCTGTGGAAGCAGGACTTGGCCTACCTGAGTCTACCTGCCTGTGGCCACTCTCCAGTCCATCTCTGGAGGCCAAACAGAAGACAGCACCACAGGAAATGAGCTCTGTGCAGGGACAGTTACTCACAGCTACAACATTGGAGATATCGTGTGGATTGATACTGACCTTGCAAACCAAACAGAATTTCCACTGAATGAATTTCCCTCCAACCTGGTTCTCCGAGGAAAGTGGTTCACTTTGAGGGCATTAATGCTTTCCATGGAAAGGTGGTGGTTTGGGGCATTACACTGCATACTGCAGGAGAGCTCCATGTGTGTGGGAGTGCTATGATGACCTGGGAAATGGAGTGACAGGAGCATCTGAAAAGAAAAAACCCCATACTGTGTTATACACAGTATAATGAGTGCTGCCTGCATTTTTCTGTTTTATTTGGTTCATTACAGTTACATGTGTTCAACGTGGCTACTGTGTGTTAAAGTTAAAGTTCTAAATTAAAAATCTTTTAACACTCTTTTCTTTGTCAGTCTGATGTATATTTGCTTTTACACACCCAGTCACCTTCACCCGTAGCCTTGAAAGTAACCGTTCCATTTTTCTGTATTTGTTTTGTGTTGACCTGGTGGCTTAAGTCAGGGGTCAGCATCCTTTTCAGTTCAAAGGGCCCCTTTTTCCCTGCTGCTACAAAACCTGTCTGGAGCCTAAAAAAAGATTTTATAAGAAAATGAATCATCAAACCTTTATAACAGAAAAAAGTATTTGTTAAAATGAAGCCAGCTAAGTGACTAATTCCATAAAAATTGAAAATTAGGAAAGATGGGCAACCAACTTGAAAATTACAGCAAACAGATTTGAAGCTAAGAAACATTAAATCACTTTTAAAAGTCTTGTACATTCAGTAAATAGTCAATGCAGATACAGTGGGGCAAAAAAGTATTTAGTCAGCCACCGATTGTGCAAGTTCCCCCACTTAAAATGATGACAGAGGTCAGTAATTTGCACCAGAGGTACACTTCAACTGTGAGAGACAGAATGTGAAAAAAAAATCCATGAATCCACATGGTAGGATTTGTAAAGAATTTATTCAAGTATGGGTAAGGTAAGGGTAAGTGACGGACAAGGTAAGCGACCCATGTTGTAGGTGACGTCAGACGCCGGAGATTTTGGCGGAGAAAAAGCAAATGGTAGCATAGAGTTTAACAAAGGTTTTTCAAGCTTCAGTATTACCAAATATACTAATCAATTGTCATATAACTAACAACATCTGTTTTATCATCTCTAACACCCTGGAGGACAATGGGGAGAGTTTAGACGCTCTCCAAGATTACATCGACCGCTGTTTTCAAGATTTAGTAATGAAGAAGGCCCAGAGTGCATCTTCCCCGAAGAGATGTCGCCCGGCAGACTCCCCCGGTACAACATCGCCTGCCGGCAAAGACATCGCAGACATCCTGGAGTCAATCGACAAGCGATTGTCCAGTTTCGATGCGAGGCTGTCCCTGGTGGAGATTTTACACCGGGAATTTAAATCTCTGAGAGAATCCCTGGAATTCAGCCAGCAGCAGGTGGAAACGCTTGCCGCTGAAAATGCCACGCTACGGGAGTCGGTCAAATCTCTCACCGATAACGTGACCCAGCTAAACATTGAAAATAAAAAAATAAAAGAGTCCGTTATCGATCTACAAGCCCGTAGCATGAGAGATAATCTTGTGTTTTCTGGTATTCCAGAAACTGCCGGAGAGGACGCAGAGGCAACGGTGAAAAACTTCATTAAAATCCACCTGAAGCTGCCGGAGGACACCGTAAAGAACATCGACTTCGATAGAGTACATCGCTTGGGGGGTGTGCGGTCGCGGACCGGGAGACCACGGCCTATTGTGGCCAAATTCAGTCAATTCAAACAGAAGGAACAGGTGAAGAGTCGCGGCAGAGAGCTGAAAGGAACGGACTTCAGCGTGAACGACCAGTTCCCCAAAGAGATCCTGGAACGACGCAAGGTCCTGTTCCCAGTTCGACGTAGCTTCATCCAGAAAGGCTCCCGTGCTGTCATCGCTGTGGACCGGCTCTACGTGGACGGACAGCTGTACCGCGACCTCGGCACCACACCGTGGTTATATTAACTGCACTCCAGATAAGAACCCGCTACACTCTTTTCTTATTCATTCACACTCTCTCCTTTAACATGGGTTTAACCTAGTAATATCAATATGATGTCATAGCAGATATAACACCGTCACCCTCCGTCATTGCTTTAATTGGAATGTTTCCGTTTCGTTTCTTTTTTTTTGTTGTCGCTCACAGTTCATGTGGTTTCTTTCTTTCTCTTGTCTTTCACTGCTGTGGTCACCTACTTCCCCACTCACCTACAAACAACACCCTCTATTTCTCCATATTTTCACACCACGATCACGCAAACACATCAGCTCAACGGCAGCACATTCACAACAGCCTCACAGCACGCACAGACTTGCAGGACACATAAGCAAGCCACGCTTGTTCATATTAGTGAATATTCACACACATAGTCAGACTTATGGAGTCTCTCACCACACTTCTTTTTCTCTTTCTATTTACAAACAAGGGATGTTTCCATATTCTCTCCACCTGTCTAAACGAAACACCCAGCGTACATCATTAGACATACACACACAATTATGGGCATGCTGAGGTTTGTCACATGGAATGTAAATGGGGCTGGCACCAGAGGAAAGAGGTTAAAGATATTTAACCAGCTTAAAAAACTACAGGCAGATGTTGTTTTATTACAAGAAACTCATAAACCTGTCACAGGTTTAAACGAACTTAAAACACCTGAGTTTCCTAACGTGTTTGCAGCCTGTTATAATTCTAGACAACGGGGAGTAGCAATTTTAATACATAAAAATGTTAATTTTACAGTACTCGATACAGTTATAGATCCAGAGGGTAGATTTCTAATTACTAAACTATCAATATTGAACAAAAAACTATGTATTGTAAGTATATATGGTCCAAATGTTGATGAACCCTCATTCTTCCACGGATTTTTTAGTGCACTCTCTGAACACCTTGATTGCACACTCATTCTTGGCGGTGACCTCAACCTTGGACTAAATGAAGACATGGATAGGCTCAACACAACAAGAACTCAGCGCAATTGGCAATCCACAAATATAATCAAACAGTATATGAGCGACTTTGGTCTTTGCGATGCATGGCGCTCCCTTCACCCCAACAGTAAGGAATATACTTTTTTCTCGCATGTTCATCACTCTTACTCTCGTCTGGATTATTTTTTGGTCGGCAGCTCACTGCTGAGTGACATTTCAGACACTGAGATTCACCCTATAGCTGTCAGCGATCATGGTCCTGTATCTTTAACACTAATGCACAAGAATAATACTACGCCAAGTAAAAACTGGAGATTTAATACATCACTGCTTAAAGATGAAGACTTTATTAAATATTTTAAAAAGGAATGGACTTCATATTTAGACTTTAATGACACTCCCGGAATATCTGCTTCTGTTCTATGGGAGGCAGGGAAAGCTGTGATGAGAGGTAAAATAATTTCTTTCTCATCACATAAAAAGAAAAAAGAAACAAAAATATTCAGGAATTAGAAAAAACCATCAAATCACTAGAAGAAGCCTACGCGTGCGACCAAGATCAGGAAACATTGAACACAATACGCAAGACAAAACTAGAATTAAATGAAACTATTAATAAAAAAACACAATTCCTTATACAAAGACTTCGCTTTGCAGAATTTTGAACACAGTAACAAATCAGGTCAATTTCTAGCTAACCAGCTAAAAATAAATAAAGAAAAAATAACTATATGTGCTGCTAAAGATTTATCGGGGAACACAATATATGACCCTGGAAGAATAAACAACATTTTTAGGGATTTCTATGAAACTTTATACTCACCACAAATAAACCCATCTAAAAATGAAATTGATCTGTTTCTTGACAACGTAACTCTTCCAAAATTACTAGACAGTCAAGCAATGGAACTGGATTCACCACTGATGCCAAGTGAACTCCAGGAAGCTCTGATAAGTATGCCCAATAATAAGGCTCCAGGTCCAGACGGCTTCCCTGCAGAATTCTACAAAAAATTCTGGATAATTTTGGCACCAGTATTCCACAGAATGTTGCAGGAAATCGAGGAAGATGGCAGACTACCACCAAATATGAATTCTGCCAACATTAGTCTCCTGCTAAAACCAGGCAAAGACCCTTTATTTCCCTCAAGCTATCGTCCAATTTCTCTTTTAAATGTAGACCTTAAAATAATCTGCAAAGATCTCTCAAAGAGATTAGAGAAAATAACCCCCCTCTTAATTCATTCTGACCAAACTGGTTTCATAAAAGGTAGGCACTCCTCAACAAACACTCGTAGATTACTTAATTTAATAGACTACTCATACAATAAAAACATCGAAACCATAATATTGTCTCTAGATGCAGAAAAAGCATTTGACAGAGTTAACTGGAAATTTTTATTTGCAACTTTACACAAATTTGGTTTTGGATCCTCTTTCATAAACTGGTTAAAAATATTATATAATTCCCCAACAGCTTGTGTCAGAACAAATGACCAGACATCCTCCAGCTTCTGTCTCCTGAGGGGCACCAGACAGGGATGCCCACTCTCCCCTTCACTGTTTGCAATTTTTATCGAACCTCTAGCAGCAGCATTTAGACAGAATTCAGTAATTAAGGGCATAAAATGCAAGAACATAGAACATAAAATCAGCCTTTATGCGGATGATGTGTTGCTTTTTCTGCAAAACACACAAACCAACCTCTCTGAGGTAATTACTTTAATAAACTGGTTTTCAAGAGTTTCAGATTATTCAATTAACTGGCCAAAATCTACAGTTCTCCCCATTAACTGCTCCTTCCATAATTCTTCCTCTGCCCCACTGCAATCCGGAAATATTAAATATTTAGGTATTAATGTTTCTCCTAAGCTTTCAGACTTAACTAAATTAAACCAAATCCCACTTCTAAAGATAGTAGAAGGCGATCTGACTAGATGGAAATCTTTACCCATATCACTCATGGGAAGGGTCGCCACTATAAAAATGATGATCTTGCCAAAAATAAATTACTTATTTTTGATGATCCCTAACAAACCATCACAAGATTGGTTCAGATCTCTGGATTCATATATTTCCAAATTCCTTTGGAAAGATAAACCCCCGCGTATCAGCTTAAAAACGCTACAAAGAACCAAGGATAGAGGAGGATTAGATCTGCCTAATTTTCACCAATACTTCTTAGCCAACAGGCTTCAGTTCATCTCAGAATGGTTAAAACATACCTTCTTAGTTGAGCCCTGGCTAGATGTTGAACAGGCACTATGCAAGGATCTAGAGATTTCAGACCTACCATTTATTAGCTCAAACATCAAAAGACATGAATGCTTTAAAAGTATCAACATCAGCTTCTCTCTGACAGCATGGTGGGAGTTTCTAAAAATAACGGAGTCTTCATTAATCCCATGCAAATGTACACCTATCTGGAATAACCCTGACATATTACAAAACAATAATATGATTAATTTCCCAGAATGGAGTTGTAAAGGAATTAAATACTTAGAACATATATTAGAGGGAACAGAATTTATTCCATTTGACAGACTAGTTGCACAATATGGGATCAACAAGAAAAGATTTTTAGAATATCAACAAATTAAATCCATAGTAAAAAAGAAATTTAACCTCAGTCAAGTTGAATTACAAACACCACTAAGTGCGGCACATTTTCTTACTCTTAAATCCCCCAAATTATTATCTAAAATATACAGAACACTTTCTAAATTAGATGAATCAATATCCCTTCCTATTGCAAAGTGGGAAGCAGATCTATCAGTCAGCTTAGACCAAAACTTCTGGTCTCAGATTTGCTTAAAAACCTTTAAATTGATTAAAAATCCCAGTCTGCAATTAATACAATACAAAATACTACATAGAGCGCACTATACAGGTCATCGGATGTTCAAGATGGGCTTTACATCTTCCAACAACTGCTCACACTGTCAAGGCAATACACCAGACAATTACATCCACGCTCTTTGGTTCTGTCCACCAGTGCAAAAGTTTTGGCGCGAGATATGTGAAGACTTATCAAAGTGTCTGAAATGTAACATTCCAACTTCCCCCTTAGTGTGTTTACTGGGCAGCTTAGATAATGTCACTTCAGAAAAGAATATAGCCCATATGATTTTCACTGCCCTATGCATAGCCAAGAAAACAGTCCTCATGAACTGGGCTTGGATCCTGGTTGGTGTGTTGCCGGGGTTGTGGGTGGGTGGGTGCATGGGGGCCCATCCCTGGCGCAGGGTGCCGCCGGTGCGTCGAGCCACCTGGGGGGCTCTTCAACTGGTGGGGGAGATTGTCACACCTAGCAGGAGCTTTCCTCTCCCCAGGAACTCTCTGAAGGAGGGGGAGATACAGGAGAGGTGGAGGAAGATCTCAGCCTGGGCGTCTGTTGTCTCATGTAGTCTGGAAGATGAGTGGATGGTGGGGTGGGTGCAGTTTTCTCTGTGGTGGGGTTGGGTGGACTGTCCCGGGCTCTGTGGGGCCGGGGGGCGCTGCTGTGCTGGGCCCCGGTCTGGATGGGCCTGGGCCCCCTTTCCCTGGCGGGTCGCGGAGTATGGGAGTGCCTACTGGGGTCAGCGGGGGAGCTGGCCCCAGGGAGGGGTCACCTGCCCCTCGCTTCCTTCCCTCCCCATCTCCAGCTGCCTGCTGGAGCGGGGGGGCTAGGAGGAGTTGGCCGTCCGACTGCGGTCTGGAGGGTGGGGCCTCCCTGCTGCTGCGGAGTCGGGGCGGTCTGCCTCTCCCCACCGCAGGGAAAAGGGTAACACCACCTGGGTCTGGGTGCAGTTCCCCCCTCCAGGGGCAAGGGTACCTAGACCCGGTTTGTAGAGTACGCTTGGGGAGTGTGATCATGTGTACAGCGTCTCTTTATGTCTGTCTCCACGTTGGTTGAGTGTGGAGTAAGTGCATATGAGAGCATGAGGGGGGGAATGGATGTTTGTATCTGTGTGTGCCTGTATGTCTGTGTCTATATGTCAGGTTGGGTATCAGACGCCACCTCTCTGGGGACATCTCAGGCCCTCCAAGGTTTGGAGGCCTATCTCCACCCACCACCACTTCCCCTGCCAGTGGCGGACTCCCTCAGGTGTCGGTGCGTTGGTGGTTCTTTGTGTCTGGGGGTGGGCGTCCGGTGTGTACCCGGACGCCCACCCCCAGGGCCTGGAGCCTGGGGCTCGCTCGGGCCACTTCGGAGGTGGGGTGCCCCCGGCCTCTTGGCCTGGGGCTCGGTCACTCAGGCACGGCTGGCTGCCGGCGGAGCTCACGGCCGCGTCACTGCAACTCCCCCTGGCTTCTGCTCCGCGGCTGCTGAGTGAGCCCTCATCTGGGACTCTCCTCAGCTCTTTCTGGGACAGTGGCGCGGCTGCCCCTCTGTTGGTCTTCCTTGGTCTCTTGTGTTCTGGGGGCCTCTGGATGTCTGGAGTTTTGATCTCCTCCATACCTGCTTCATGCCCTGGAGGACGGGGCTGTGGCTCCCCACACTCCCTAGCAGATCGTTACATGGAGAAACCTTTGGAATGCAAGCATGCTGATCCACACAGGTGTGCACACAGGTGTACACACGGGTGTTCACAGACACAGAATACAGCTTTCTTGGCTGCTGCCTCAAAGCACATTGTGCGCTGTCTATCTTGCGTGCTGCACAATATCGTTTAATATTTAGTATCTACTGATATCTACTGCTAGCTAGTTTATTGTGATGGTGCCGTTTTTTTTATTATGTTGCTCTTTGTTGTTTGCATAACTCAGTTACTTTTTTGAAGAAGTAAGTATATAATTAATTGCCCAACACTGGTCATTATTTACTGTACTTGCAGACAGAGTTACAGACTCTCTCCCAGACCACAGACTCATAATACAGTCAGAGCTTTATATATATATAAAAGAAAAGAAAGTTGTGTTTTCAAAATTGGAGTTGAAGTTATTTTTCCTTCCAATAGTGTTAACATGCTGCACAGGTCATGAACAAGATTTTTTTAATTTTCATTGTAAGTGGGCAAAAGCAGGTAATTAAGAGTCGTCTAACATAAATGTAAACGCTGTAATTTGATTATTTTAATAAACATGTAATTTGGATGGATTGGATGCTGGCGTGACCACAGTGCGCACGTCTGCTGTTGCTCACAGTGATCCAAGGGACGCTCAGGGAGTTTGTGTTCAGACACATGAAACATTAGAGGGAACATTGTTGGCGTCCCAGCAGTTATCCCACCTGGAGGCCACTTTGGACCTTTCCTGTTTGGAAGATTGGAAGAACACTTACCGGCACTCTTTGAACTGCTTCAGTTCCCACCTGTCCACTCACTACCTCCTCCACCTGCCAGCAGTCTGCCCCCCCCCCCCCCCCCCCCCACACACACACACACACACACACACACACACTCACCCGCCATCACAAGTCACTCCCTCTCTCCCTCTCAGAGCTCCTGTGATCCCGTCAGCGTTGAAGTTCTTTCGCCGATAAAACTTATTTAACTGACTTTAGCTCAGAGTCTTATCTTTGAGTCCTCACCGTGACACATGGATACAATTACTTTTGCAGTTAATATGTTTGAAATATGTGTTTGTAGCATGAGACGCCTGCAGGCAAGATAGTTTTAAAGTGAACTGACAGATTTTCAGTGTTTAAGATTTTTAGTCAAAACCTAGAAATTGGTCCATAATGAGCACAAGTGCAGTGACACAGCTCTGCAACACCACAAATCACCAAAATCAGTGAGGTAGTGTCGGTGATCCACAGCGTGGAAGGATCTCTCAAGACAACAGTTAATGAGACTCATGCCTGGATCGTACAGTATATAGTATTGTCTTTAACAAATATCTAGCAATGCAATACACTAAGACAAAAAACAAATAATGCAGTTACTGTGGAACTTCAATATGCGGATGAGTTAGGATTCAATTCAATTTTATTTATATAGCGCCAAATCACAACAAAAGTCGCCTCAAGGCGCTTCATAGATACAGAGAAAACCCAACAATCATATGACCCCCTATGAGCAGCACTTTGGCGACAGTGGGAAGGAAAAACTCCCTTTTATCAGGAAGAAACCTCCAACAGAACCAGGCTCAGGGAGGGGCGGGGCCATCTGCTGTGATTGGTTGGGGTGAGAGAAGGAAGACAGGATAAAGACATGCTGTGGAAGAGAGACAGAGATTAATAACAGATATGATTCAATGCAGAGAGGTCTGTTAACACATAGTGAGTGAGAAAGGTGACTGGAAAGGAAAAACTCAATGCATCATGGGAATCCCCGGCGGCCTACGTCTATTGCAGCATAACTAAGGGAGGATTCAGGGTCACCTGGTCCAGCCCTAACTATATGCTTTAGCAAAAAGGAAAGTTTGAAGCCTAATCTTGAAAGTAGAGATAGTGTCTGTCTCCCGAATCCAAACTGGAAGCTGGTTCCACAGAAGAGGGGCCTGAAAACTGAAGGCTCTGCCTCCCATTCTACTTTTAAATACTCTAGGAACAACAAGTAGGCCTGCAGAGCGAGAGCGAAGTGCTCTAATAGGGTGATATGGTACTACAAGCTCATTAAGATAAGATGGGGCCTGATTATTTAAGACCTTGTATGTGAGGAGCAGGATTTTGAATTCTGGATTTAACAGGAAGCCAAAACAGGAGAAATCTGCTCTCTCTTTCTAGTCCCTGTCAGGACTCTTGCTGCAGCATTTTGGATTAGCTGAAGGCTTTTCAGGGAGTTTTTAGGACTTCCTGATAATAATGAATTACAGTCGTCCAGCCTGGAAGTAATAAATGCATGAACTAATTTTTCAGCGTCACTCTGAGACAGGATATTTCTAACTTTAGAGATGTTGCACAAATGGAAGAACGCAGTCTTACATATTTGTTTAATATGTGCGTTGAAGGACATGTCCTGGTCAAAAATGACTCCAAGGTTCCTCACAGTGTTACTGGAGGCCAAGGTAATGTCATCCAGAGTAAGAATCTGCTTAGATACCATATTTCTAAGATTTTCAGGGCCGAGTACAATAACCTCAGTTTGATCTGAATTAAGAAGCAGAAAGTTAGCGGCCATCCAGGTCTTTATGTCTTTAAGACATTCCTGCAGTTTAACTCATTGGTGTATGTTACCTGGCTTCATGGACAGATAGAGCTGGGTGTCATCGGCATAGCAGTGTAAATGTATGCTATGTCTTCTAATGATGCTGCTTAAGGGAAGCATGTATAATGTAAACAGAATTGGTCCTAGCACTGATAAATATTGTTTTGTGTTCTTCTTTACAGCACAGACTTCAGGCTTCCGTGGATGAAGAGTTTAACGCGGCACCCCTCTAGATGAATTCTGCCTACACATCCAATTTATTTATTAACTCTGTGAAAGTGGAAGATTTCACCACAGAATAAGAGAGAGAGAGGGCAACTATCACACAGGAAAGAATGAAAAGAGCTGAAAGCACCACATTAGATCTGATGAGGTTGGTCACAGGAGACTTTATATGCTCTTTAATTCAGTCTGATTGTGTTCCCACTGTGGTCAAATACACATCGTGGTCAAACGTTTCCAACTACTCATCAGGGTGATGAATGTCATGTAATCGACTCTGCGTACTTTTCTTTTTTGAGGTGAAATAATTGTCCAGCATACACCTTTAGTGAGTGAAAAACGAGAGTTTGAGTTTAGTTTGGATTTCCTGTAACACTCACTGGGTCACATGTTTATATACAGGCTCAAAAATACAATATTTAGCAAAATGTCTCCGCAGGCTTGGAAAGTGGAAATCTTTGGTTGGTAAAGATGATGTTAAAGATGTAGGTTGTCACCTCAGCGGTGGTCCTGAGAGCCTTTTACTGTAATCATATGGGTCATTAATGGACATGAGCCAAGGCATTATTACAGTCACAGGAGCCAGGGTATGACTGGGGGTTGAAATCCCTGCATTTTAGGCCACTGATAGCTGTTGTCGTGAGCCACCCCCTCTGTTCAGTGAAGCTCTTCCAGTTTCTCTTCTTTTCTTTAAGTGTATACGTCCTGGAGAGCTGGCACTCTCTTTAGGTTGTGCCATGCATCCATGGAGAGGCTCTCCGAGGACCCAGGAGACAAAGGAAAAGTTTCAAAACGCCCACAGGAACACAGAGAAAGAGCTAAACTGGGTCGACTATAACCAGGGACACAAAAAACTGTCACTGGGCCGAGTTATACTACCCTTTGAATCAATAATAACAGCATCAGCAGTTACAGCCCTGCCCCGGCTTGTGCTCCGCAGCCTGTGGCAGACTGCTGGTGTGTCCTCAAGTTGCAGATCCAAGCAAACCTCTTCCCACACTGGTTGCAGCTGAAGGGTTTCTCCCCCGTGTGAACCCTTTGGTGCTTTTTCAGGTTTCCAGCCTCAGAGAAGTGCTTCCCACAAGTGTCACAGCGGAAAGGCTTCTCGCCTGTGTGCACTCTCTTGTGGACCTCTAGATTGGACAGGCCAGAGAAAGCTTTTCCGCAGGCTCCACATACGTAACTCTTCCTGCGGCGCTCTGTGGGCAAAGTGCATGCGGCACGATTTTTATTAAGGTTAGTGAGGAGAGTTGTCCGATGCTGTGGGGCGATGGCCACCTCAGTGCTGGCCAGCGGTGCTACAGCTCCCCGGACTGATAGAGAGGACTGTGGAGCCCCAGCTGTCTTGGTTTTACCTGTTTTACTAACAGCACCTGTGCTGGAGGACGGTGTGATTCGTGAGGGAGGGACGGTGCTTTCCTGTTGAGAGTAAGTGTTGCCATTTTGAAGCTGCTGCACTTGAGCCTGTGCTGGTGTTCTCCTCCAGGAAGGCTGGGAAGATCCTGGATCCTGCATTCTCAAAGACGTGGGTGCAGAAGTCCCTGAGGAACCAGAGAAAACAAGGAATCAGCTGTCACTAAACTCGGAGCCAGGCAGTTATATGTGATGGTTGCTTTTCCAAGATGAGCGCTATTAATTCTCTATAGGCTCGTCTTGTTCGTGTATTTACTCATTTCTCTTAATGGTATTTCTGTGTAATACAAGTAAATATAAATATATATTAAAAATAAAAGCACCAATGGCTGCACCAGTAAAAACATACAAGGAAAAACAACAAATTCATACGGCAGAAACACGCAAATCAACAACGAGAGCAGCTAAAACAAGTGTGCGCACGCACACAAAGGTTGTTGATCCCTCAGTTTGAACTTCATGTTGCGACTAAATGGCTGTCCATCCTCTCCTCCTCCATCACCATGTGGTACGCTGGAGCCACTATCAGGGACAAACAGAGACTGCAGCGTGTTGTGCGCTCTGCTGAGAAGGTGATTGGCTGCAGACTCCCATCTCTGCAGGACCTGTACACCTCCAGGACACTGGGGCGTGCAGCTCGGATCTCAGCTGACCCTTCTCACCCTGGACACAGTCTGTTTGACCTGCTCCCTTCAGGCAGGAGGCTCCGGTCCATTCGCACCAGAACCTCTCGCCATAAGAACAGTTTCTTCCCCTCTGCCGTCGGACACACGAACAATAACCGTATGACTGTTCCCATCCCTAACACATGACCCTACGCTGTGTTCACTGCATCATTCCATGTTTGGCACTGATCACCACCTGCACTCATGTGTATATCTATCTACTGTTTATTTAAGCGTTATCTGACAGTATGTTTGCACTAAGTACCGCAGCAATTTTCCTAATGTTGTAAACCTGCTCAATATTTGGCAATAAAACCCTTTCTGACTCTGATTTGTTAAACTCAGCGTCCTACTCACTGCACTCACTCTGCTGGTCCACAGACTGTGACATTAGCATGTTCAGACCCTAAAGCATGCAATAGTACAATAGAGACTTTTCATCACCAGTATCTTTTTGTCAGGCTTCAGCAATAACAGCTGCCACAATGACCTCAGTGTGTAAAGGAAAGCTTAACTAACAATAATAATAATACATTTTATTTGAAAGCGCCTTTCAGAACACTCAAGGACACTGCACACAGCAGAATAACAAAAGCAACATAAAAGCCAGCAGTTTACACAATCATAAAAGCATAAGACATAAAACAAATTTAAAATAGCAGAGTGGAGAGGTTATGTGGGATAAGCTGTTTTGAACGAGTTTTGAGTTGGGACCTAAAGAGAGAGAAGGAGGTGATATTTCTTAAATCAGGAGGTCAGGAATTCCAGAGTGGAGCAGCTGAAAGCCCTGCTCCCCATGGTGGCAAAACAGGGGGAGGGGACGGAGAGAGAAAGAGAAGAAGAAGATCTGAGACACCGAGATGGGGCGGTGATCTGAACCAGATCAGAGAGATGATGAATAGTCTTAAATGTGTACAAGAGTATTTTGAAATTGATACGATATTTGACCAGGAGTCAGTAAAGCTGCTGCAGGACAGGAGTGATGTGGTGGACAGAAGAGGTCCTGGTGATGATACGGGCAGCAGAGTTCTGGACGCGTTGAAGCTTGTGGACGGATTTCTGAGTAAGACCAAAAAGAAGTGAATTACAGTAATCGATCCTGGAAGTAACAAGGCTGTGGACAAGAATGGCAGCGGCATGTGGGGTGAGAAAAGGACGGAGACAAATAATGTTGCGCAATTGAAAATATGCAGACCAAGTGACATTATTAATGTTTGAATTGAAAGATAGAGTACTGTCGAGGATGAGACCCAAGCTTTTCACAGAGGAAGAAACGAAGACCAGCGAGTTATTGATAGTAACAGAGAAACTGTTGGTTCTGGATAATGTAGATTTAGAGCCGACCAAGAGGAGCTCGGATTTGTTACTGTTGAGTTTAAGAAAATAAGAAGAGAACCATGAATTTAGTTCAGCTAAGCAGAGGGTGAGGGAGGATGGGGGAAGAGCAGCATCAGGTTTAGTGGACAGATACAGCTGGGTGTCATCGGCATAACAGTGAAACTGGATATTATATTTATGTCCAAGTGGAAGAAGGTAGATAATGAAAAGAAGGGGCCCAGGACAGATCCCTGGGGCACGCCAGTGGTCAGAGGGAAGGGCTGAGAACTGAAGGATTTGAGTTGAATGAACTGAGTGTGATCAGACAGGTATGATTTAAACCAGGCTAGTGGAGTATGGGAGAGACCGATGGAGGCCAACCTACTGAGAAGTATAGAGTGAGAAATAGTGTCGAAAGCAGCGCTCAGATCGAGGAGAATAAGAATGGAAAGTAAACCGGAGTCAGCTGCCATAAGAAGATCATTGGTTATTTTTATAAGCGCTCTTTCAGTGCTGCGGGACTGGAACTGTTCATACAGATTATTATTAGTTAAATGTGAGTGCAGTTGTGTGGCTCAAGAATGAGTCCAGCACACAATCACCCGTCTGCTGTCGACCTGTCTGCTATCACTTTGATGACCACTCCGACGTGGCACCAGTGGAAGCTTTGACAGCACACACTACTGGTTTTAAGTACGTTGATGGAACATCAATAAAGTGATCCAAATATCTGA
Organism: Rhamphochromis longiceps; assembly: GCF_057381845.1. NCBI lineage: Eukaryota > Metazoa > Chordata > Actinopteri > Cichliformes > Cichlidae > Rhamphochromis > Rhamphochromis longiceps. The sequence goes on from NC_140562.1 coordinate 2,924,306, forward strand.
AGGTGTACACAGGCAGGGCAAAACAACAGCATTAAGAGGCCGTACTGAGGAAAGCAGACAAAGTGTTACCCTGTGATGCAGACAGCCGGCCTGCAGAGGAGAAACTCTGCCCTCCGCTCGGCTTCAACGCCGAGGACGTCGAGGTCTGTGGTGGATCGAGCACTTGCCAAGGCTGTCGACGAGTGTCTATGATAACAACTCTATCCTGGTCACGTTCAGTTGACTTGTTAGGAACAAATGCACATGAAGAGCCACCAGGAGCTGACACAGGGTCACTATCAGGGGCCCAGCGGGTGAAGAAGGTTTCCAGTTCAAAGAGAGAGTAGTCACAGCTCGTGGGGTTGTTGCTGCATCGCTGCTGCTGCTGCTGCTGCTGCTGCTGCTTGGTTGGGTTGGCTGGCATGTTGGTGTCTGGTACCCTCAGCTGGGCCGCCACAATGCTGCTGATATCTTCTGATTCTGCAGGGGTCCTTTGAGGTACTGCAACCTGGAAGGAGAGCAGAAGAAGGACCAAGCTTCATGACACAGGCTTACAGGACTGGGTTGAAAGTTTGAAACTAACAGAAGTTTGCTCATCCTTTTCTTAAGAGAATGTACAGAGAATTATAGTTTCTGTACAAATGTAACAGAAAATGTAACAGAAGCCACAAACTAATCTGTGTACGTGCTCCACTGACAGAAGAGCTGCCACAACAGTCACAGTGTGGTTACTTTAGTAGTCAGAAGGTATAGGCTGAGTCGCGTGTCCTCTAATTAGAGCGAAAGTGCCGTCTGTGTATGATGACGATGCCACAGACAGCACAACACTTTTATTTTTCACTCAGTGTTACACCGGACTGCTTTGGTTAGAGAAAAAAAGATGAGGTCATGAAGATCCCTACAGGAAAATTCATTTCTATATCTATATCATAAACCATAACGCAGTGACAGCGGAGTCCAGCTATCAGCCAGCTCTGTGGTCAATGGTACACTGACCAGAGGATTAAGCTGGAATGTTTCTGATGGGGGAGATGTTGGAGCACCTAGAGCATAGGGAGCCCTGCCCTGGTCCAGGTTGGAACCAAGGACCTGGTAGACGTTTCTTCCTCAGACAAAGGGAGATTCTCAGACATAGACTTCAGGAAAATGTAGCTGCTTCTTCCTTTTAAAAGGAGTCAGGGGGTTTTGCCATTGGATTACAATGAGTCCTGGAAACTTTCCATTACAGGTCCTGGTGGGAAATATCTAGAAAATACTGCAATTCAATTTAACTTGTGTTTACGATAACATGGCACTAGTTCAGCACTTTAACAGTGCTAAATTTATTGAAAATTGCTGCACCTATTTCGATTTTCCCAGTTTAGCACAGTTTGTACAAGTCTGATGATGCTGAAGTATTTAGTACAATATTTGGTATGAGCACATTTATGTTCCTCTTTTTCTGTCATTTCTATAAGTAGTCTTTAGGAAAAGTTCTCTAGGCTTCTTGAAGGACATCCACAGCTCTTCTTTGGATGTTTCTGCCTTTTGTTCTGTAAAAGACTATCCCAAACTGCTTCAGTGATGTTGAGGTCTGGGCTATGGGGAGGTCCATCCACGACTGACAGCGTTGTGTTTTTCTATCCAGATATGCTTTTACTTCACATATTTGGGATCACTGCCATGCTGAAAAATGAAGCTACTGTCCATCAGATGCTCTTCAGATGCAACTGCATGGTTGGTCTGAATTTTATGGTACTTTTCTGTCTTTATAATTACACCAATTTGACAAGATCCCAACACCAGTGGTTGAAATGTAGCCATACCACGCCAGAAGCCCTACCGTGTTTTACAGATGGCTGTAGACCCTCACTGTTGTACCTCTGTCCTGACCTGCTCCATAGTGACATCCATTTGATCTTAGAGGTTTAAGTAGCATGTAAAAGTCATCACTTCATCAGACCTGTTTGACTGATTTTCAGTCCAGTTCCTGTTTAATGTTCACACTTGATCCTTTTCTCTGGCTTCTTTACAGCCACTGAAACCTTTTCTGGTGAGGCTTTAGTGACCAGTCATTGGTCAGGTGCAGGTCCAGATGCATCTCTCAGGTCCCATGTCTTACTGACATGGCTTTCAGATACTGTTGATCTGCTGCAGTTTTTTAGGTTTGGAACTTCCTCTCTCGTCATCCACACTTTGCAAAATTACTGGCTAAAAGATCTTTGAGAATTTTCTTGACACAACAAAAATATATTACGCCTGTGAAACTGTCATCTTTGACATTTGTTTGGTTTTAGTGACAGCCTCCCTTTACAATTGGTTGACTATTGTGTGTAGATGTAACCCTGGTTCATGCCTGAATGATTCACAGGTCAGAGTTCAGTCGCATAACAAACACAGATGAAAGCTGTCCTGTACAGGACAGGACCAAAGATGACTGAAAACTGCAAAATCCATTTACTTTTGGAGTTCAGAGTATTGCAGTGTTTTGAGTAAACTAGTATGTTTGCATGCAGTTCTGTTTGTTTGACTGTAGGTCACTGTAAACCATCTGAACCAACTACAGCACACAGAACAGGGGCTGAAGGTTTATGGTGAGGGTGATATTTCTGTCTGTGTCCAAACACAAACAAGTCAAGATATGGTTGATAATAAAAACCACAGTTTTTAGATTTCCTTTACTGGTTTACAGTGTAAATCATTGATACGTGTGGGTGGAGGCACACCGAAGCCTGAACAAGTGAGAAGGGTTGTGTCAGGAAGGTCATCCAGCTTAAAACCTTCACCACATCAAACATGAAGACGGAGATGAAAGTGTGAAGACAGGCAGCAAGTCAGAGGGAACAGCAGGAGTGTGGAGGTGTGAGGTCTATGAGTATAAAGGGAGAGACGGCCTGAACTGTGGTACTGTGTGTGGGAGGAGCTACAGGTGGGCTTGAGCTGGGGGTGGGATTACATCAGGGACCTGCAGCGCTGATGGACAGGCTGATGAGGTCAGGCAGGAGTCTCTGTGGACTGTGATGTTTGCAGATGAGGGAGCGGGTGGAGGAGAGCCTGGAGAGTAGAGGAATGAAAGTCAGCAGAAACGTGTGTGAATGAGACCAGAGGAAAGGTGAACATGTAAGGAGCAGAGACAGTGAAGGAGGATGAGTTTAAATACCTGGGACCATCCAGAGAGAGCTGCAGGCAGGGTGGAGTGGGTGGAGAAGAGTGTCAGAAGGATAGCTGCGAGAGTGAACGGGAAGGTTTTAGAAGATGGCAGTGAGAGCTGCTGTGATGTATGATGTGGAGACGGTGGCACTGACACAAAGACAGGACGCAGAGCTGAAGATGCTCAGGTGTTCACTGCGAGTGAGCGGGATGGACAGGACTAGAGGCTGGGATGGTTCGCACATGTGCAGAGCAGGGAGGGTGGATGTACTGGACATAGGATGATGAAGATGGAGCGGGAAAGAGGAAGACCTCAGAGGAGGTTCATGGATGTAGTGAAGGAGGAGATGCAGGGCGATGCTGGGATAGGGTGAGGCTGATGATGCTGTGAAGACATCAGCGATGTGTTTGCAGAGGGTGGTTACTGGGACTATAATTAACTGGGCAACAGTGCCAATCCCCAAGAACCATTACAGCCTCTGCTCCATGCTTAGAACAGGGGAGATTTTGTGTGTCCACCTTATTTCTGCCTCACAAAGACATGACGGCTTCAATCAAACATCACATTTGGAGTCATCATAATTATCGATTTCAACTTGTCCAGTACGTTGTTCTCTCCATTTCTCACCATCAGTACTGGTTTCCTTGAAGCACTTCCACTATGAAGGCCTGACTCACAGTGTTTTCCCATCAGATGTTACTGGAACACCACCGAGTCCTTGGTTCAGGTATGTGGATGACACCTGGGTGAAAATCAGATCTCAGAATCCCAGGTTCTAGTTCGATGTTTCAGGTAGTGTGTAATGTTTAGCTTACCCCAGTTTAGGTGTTTGTTAGTTTCTCTCTCTTTGCTTTTGTTTGTACTTTTGCTCAGCCAAATAACGGCTTGTGTTTCGTTCATCACCTCACTCTGCCTCCATCATGTTTTTGGGTCTCACTCCACGCCGTCTGCTTCACCTTCAGACGTGACAACCTGGGCCTCACAGAGTTTCTGTCTGATTTTTCAAAGTTTTTATCTGATTTAGTGCTCAGCTCAGATAAAATAATTATTGTGGGTGATTTTAACATCCATGTAGATGCTAAAAATGACAGCCTCAACATGGCATTTAATCTGTTATTAGTAGGGGCGGGTTAAAAAATCGATTTTAGTTTGAATAAAGCGACATCAATTCAATAAATCCTGAACCGATTTTTAAATATAAATGTATTTTTCCAGAAATGCCAGAATCTCAGCTTAAAGCTCACAAAACTATTTGAACAACCGCCGAACAGCTAAAACAGGAAATGAGAGCAGGTACATGGATTTCATTCACCGTGGATCGTTCACCCGGCAGCACGTACACGGACAAGCTGTCAGGGCTGAAAATTTCACAGATTCTGATGCTGCAGGTTGAGTAACTCCGACTAAAACTGACTGAACCCGCAGCAAAAGGAGATCCAAACTACACTTCATGTTTGATAAGCATCGTCATCTCTGACCTTTGCTGTTTTGCTTCCACCACGATAAAATCACACTTCCTGCACAGCTCTCTCTGTACTTCAAGAACAGTTTCCCGCCTCAGATCTGTTTTCTGCATTACTCTCTGCTTATTAGGCATCAGTCTACAGTTCTATTCAGTGCTGTTGGCACCTGTTTTTTTCTCAACAATGACATCTGACAACAAAACCTCATTTCTGCAGTTTAAGATCGAAGAAATAGAAACTTTACACTCAGCTGTGTCTGTAATCAAACCTCTATAACTTTGCTCTGCTTCACTTCAGCAGCATCAGGTGATGTTTATACAGAGATGGGCAGTAACGCGTTACTGTAATCCGATTACTTTTTTCAAGTAACGAGTAAAGTAAGGGATTACTATTGCAAAAACGGTAATTAGATTACCGTTACTTTCCCGTAGGAACGCTGCGTTACTGCGTTACTAAAACCGTGATTTTTTGCGAGAATGTCTCACGACAGTGACGTAAGCGAGTGCGCCGTTCGTGACAACAGCTGTGTGCAGATCAACAGTGGATCATATATCGAGTGCGGGAGAGAGTATGAGCGTGCAGCGTTTAAAGCGTGGAAGTACTGACCTTACTTTGAGTTTGATTCCATAAAAAGTGACAAAAACATTAGTGTCCGCTGTGCGTGGGAAGAAAACTTCTTTTTACAGCGAAAAAAAACCCTAAACTTCCAACAAGCACCGAGTAGCTACGACGTAATGGGAAACTCACAGAGAAACTCGCGGATTCTTCCACTGACCGCTGCACACCTGCACCAGGGTAAACCTCCGCCTGCCCCACTCCTGCTTTACAGGTGAAAATAGAGCAACAGGACCGCTGAGTCTTTGACTTTATTTATTTTCTGCTGTGTTTTACTTGCATCTATTTGAAAGACTGAGTGTAAACACAAAAAATATTTTATTTTATGTGCTGGAATGTGCAGAAAATAGGTTTAAATGTTAAACTAATTTCTTCCAGTCAGAGAATGTTGCAGATAATTAAATTTTTGCTTGATGCATAAAGTTAAAAGATTAAAACTAATAAAACAAGTTTTAAAAAGAGACTTTTCCATTTGATTACATTTATATGATGGATTATGCAGAAAAAGTAGAATTGGGCTGAAAGATCTATCACTTTATTACCTCTTCAGGTTGTAAATCGTGTTTTTAAAAAGTAACTAAGTAACTAAGTAATTAATTACTTTTGAAAATAAGTAATCAGTAAAGTAATGGGATAACTTTTTGGGGGAAGTTACTGATTACTTTTTTCAAGTAACTTGACCAACACTGTGTTTATATGTTGATTGATGGTTTTCTTTAGTTTTTGATCTACTGCAGAATATTTTTAAGGTTATCTGCTATAAAAGCCAGGCCAGGAAAATCTCCTTCATGTTTTATCCTCAGTTACTTTGACACAAAGACATCTGCTGTGATGTTCACACCTCTGAAGTCTCACAGCGTCAGCTTTGTTTTTATACATAGATACAAAAATATGAACATGTACTGATAAATGATCAGAATTATAATATTTCTCACTGTCTGAGTGAAAATATTTATTAGACTCAATTGGCTTCTGTCAAACTGTAAAAGAACCCACCCACCACTTTAATCACACTCTAGATCTTGTTTTAACATATGGCGTAGAAACTGAACATTTAACAGTGTTTCCTGAAAACCCTCTGCTGTCTGATCATTTCCTGATAACATTTACATTTACAATAATTGATTACACAGCGGTGGAGAGTAGACTTTATCAAAGTAGATGTCTTTCTGAAAGCGCTGTAACTAAGTTTAAGAATATAATCCACCCACTGTTATCATCTTCAATGCCCTGTACCAACATAGAGCAGAGCAGCTATCTGAACGCTACTCCAACAGAGATTTATAAGAAAGCCCTCCGCAAAGCCAGAACATCTTACTATTCATCACTGATTGAAGAAAATAAGAACAACCCCAGGTTTCTCTTCAGCTCTGTAGCCAGGCTGACAAACAGTCAGAGCTCTGTTGAGCCAACCATCCCTTTAACGTTAACTAGTAATGACTTCATGAACTTCACAAATAAAAGTCTAGGAAGAAGTCCACAAGAACTTCTTCCTAGAGTATTTAAAAGTAGAATGGGAGGCAGAGCCTTCAGTTTTCAGGCCCCTCTTCTGTGGAACCAGCTTCCAGTTTGGATTCAGGAGACAGACACTATCTCTACTTTCAAGATTAGGCTTCAAACTTTCCTTTTTGCTAAAGCATATAGTTAGGGCTGGACCAGGTGACCCTGAATCCTCCCTTAGTTATGCTGCAATAGACGTAGGCCGCCGGGGATTCCCATGATGCATTGAGTTTTTCCTTTCCAGTCACCTTTCTCACTCACTATGTGTTAACAGACCTCTCTGCATTGAATCATATCTGTTATTAATCTCTGTCTCTCTTCCACAGCATGTCTTTATCCCGTCTTCCTTCTCTCACCCCAAACGGTGGCAGCAGATGGCCCCGCCCCTCCCTGAGCCTGGTTCTGCCGGAGGTTTCTTCTTCTTCTTCTTCTTGGGTTTTTCTCTGTATGTGTTACTGTAGGGTCTACCTTACAATATGAAGCGCCTTGAGGCGACTGTTGTTGTCATTTGCCACTATATAAATAAAATTGAATTGAATTAAATTTTAATCATTAGAGAAAAAATGACCAGTAATCATCCCACAGATGTAATATTATCTACAGCTACTCTTAGTACCATTGATGTTAAGTTAGACTCTTTTTCTCTAATTGATCTTTCTGAGTTAACTTCAATAATTACTTCCTCCAAACCTTCAACGTGTCTTTTAGACCCCATTCCTACAAAACTGCTCAAAGAAGTCCTGCCATTAATTAATGCTTCGATCTTAAATATGATCAACCTATCTCTAATGATCGGCTATGTACCACAGGCCTTCAAGCTAGCTGTAGTTAAACCTTTACTCAAAAAGCATCTCTAGACCCAGCAGTCTTAGCTAATTATAGGCCAATCTTTAACCTTCCTTTCATATCAAACATCCTTGAAAGAGTAGTTGTCAAACAGCTAACAGATCATCTGCAGAGGTTTATTTGAAGAGTTTCAGTCAGGTTTCAGAGCTCATCACAGCACAGAAACAGCTTTAGTGAAGGTTACAAATGATCTTCTTATGGCCTCTGACAGTGGACTCATCTCTGTGCTTGTCCTGCTAGACCTCAGTGCAGCGTTCGATACTGTCGACCATAATATCCTATTAGAGCGATTAGAACATGCTGTAGGTATTACAGGTACTGTGCTGCAGTGGTTTGTATCATATCTATCTAATAGACTCCAGTTTGTGCATGTAAATGGAGAGTCCTCTTCACACACTGAGGTTAATTATGGAGTTCCACAGGGTTCAGTGCTAGGACCAATTCTGTTTACATTATACATGCTTCCCTTAGGCAGCATCATTAGAAGACATAGCATACATTTACACTGCTATGCAGATGACACCCAGCTCTATCTGTCCATGAAGCCAGATAACACACACCAATGAGTTAACCCTTTAAGCGCCATCATAGAACCAAGAGCCAGAGCTTATCTTTATATTTTTACATGCTGTAGTGCCATTTTTAGGAGTATTTCAAGTTGCTATACATCAGTACAAGGCCATTTACACCATGATAAGGGAAAGACCATCTCTGAATTGAGGAGGGGGCCTAATTGGGTACATCTGTCACCATCTTACAATGCTGTGATTGCAGCCATTCCCCAACTCTCTGTGGATGGTACTCATGGTTATTGATCAGTGGTTGTTGATCAATGGTCATGACAATTTGCATATTAATGAAGGAACTGACCTCCCAGCCCATTGTTCCTTCAGTGAGATGTATGTGTGGTGTGTTAACATGAGTGCAGCATTTCACTGTATATGTTATTTGTAGCTGGAGTGTGTGTGTGTGTGTGTGTGTGTGTGTGTGTGTGTGTGTGTGTGTGTGTGTGTGTGTGGTGGGGAGCAGAGTTGGGGTGTTCATGTTAAGATGGTTTTGAACCTTTGTATCTGTAAGAGAAATATATTCAGAGCTCTGGAAAACGACTCGAGTCTGTTGTGGTTGTTTTTTTCCATCATCTGGTCCTCTTCATGTTAACCACCAACCGCGACACCTATGAAACTACGTGTAATCTAACATAAATTAATGGGTATGTGCAATGTTATAGCTCAAAGTTGAATGTTTTCTAAGCAGAGAGCAGTAGAAACGGGAGAACTGCCAGGTTATTGCACACCACTGGAAACCAGTAAGGCTGCAGTTTGTGTCCATGTTTGTCCAGACTTTTGTAAAAGTAAAGACTAAATGAATTTACGAGGTTCAATTTTATTTTATTTAAATGGTGTCAAATGACAACAACAGTCACCTCCAAGTGGCAGAAAGATTAAGGTCAACAATTTAATATAAGACCAAATGTGAAATAGGATTATGATGCAGACAAACAGCCAGAAAAGTTCAGTTATTACTTTTAAACATAAGATACACATTTGACAGAATTAGTGTATGAATTTTTGTGCTTGCAAAAATCTGTGTTGTCAGATCACAGTGACCTTGACCTCTGACCACCAGTCCCAGTAAACATGTGTGCCAATCTTCAAGAAATACTCACAAGGGCTTCCTAAGAGTTTGTATTCATGACACCAGAATGGGCTAACAATCTATTACATGGATAAAACACACATACATAAAATAAAGATTTCTGCTTTTATTTTGAAATTGTAAATGTTGAACAGTGGCTCACTTATCACTCCGGTCTAAAGCACACACATTTTCTAATGACCAAAAGGCTTCAGTTAAAAAATGAATCAAAAACTTTCAGTCAAATGTTCTCATGGTGAGCTTTAGAGCTGTGAGAATGAACACTTACTGCTTTCACTTCCTGTCAACAGTATGGAATAGATTTGACTGGAACTGCCCTTGGGCACACACAGCAACACTTAGCATGACTTTACACAACATGAGTTACATAAAAAACTGGATCTGCATCTTTAGAGGCCTAATAACCTGCTAGCATGCTAAAGCTGAAACAAAACAAGTGTTGTGTTTTCAAAAGGTGAAGCTAATATACTCAAGGTAAACGTCTGACTTTGGAGACCACAGGCCAAACCAAGCAAAGCAATGCTAAACCCCAACAAATGCCCTTACTGAGTGTCTCACTTAAATGCAATATATTATTTAGGATGTCTGTAGCTCAGGAGGTAGAGCAGGACACAATCATGTGAAGGCTGCTCCAGTCTACGTGCTTTGGACAGGACTAACCCAACTTGCTCTCTGATGCATCCCTTGGAGTGAATGTTTGACAGAAAGCACTTAAGCATAGAAAAAGTAGAAGTGCTTTGAATAGAGAATCACTACCTAAGAACGAGTCAATTTACACCACTAACAGCCAGGGTACACGCTACATTTCCTGAAGCCTATTTTAACCTCAGGGCACCATCCATCCATCCACTTCCACTTATCCTTTCCAGGGTCGTGGTGTGTGCTGGAGCCTATCCCAGCTGTCATAGGGCGAGAGGCGGGGTACACCCTGGACAGGTCGCCAGTCTGTCGCAGGGCCAACACACAGAGACAGACAACCATTCGCACTCACATTCACGCACAGATTCACACCTATGGGCAATTTAGATTAATCAATTAACCTATCCCCACTAATCACACCAGGACACGATTTTTAAAATAAGGCTACCGTATTTTCTGCACTATAAGGCGCACTTAAAATCCTTTAATTTTCTCAAAACTCGACAGCGCGACTTATAATCTGGTGCGCCTTATGTATGAATTCTGGTTGTGCTTACTGACCTGATCCGACTTTATGTGCTACACGGCGCTGGAAAATCTGTCAAAAGTGTTTTAGTACGACGTTGGTAAGCTACGAAGGCGCACCGCTTGGAGCATTACGGCTACCGTAGTCAGGAGCCTCGCAGAGTAATCTGGGTCCTAAACTCCGTCCACTTCAGGTCCCAAAGTCAAACGAACACTGCGGCATCACTGAGAGTTAAAAACTGTCTAAATTCTTTCATCTGTAATAAAATCATCAGCTTTGTTGCTTTACCAGGTGCAACAATTAAGTTTAACATCCTGGCATCCATGAAAACAGAATTTATTAAAATTTAATGAAGCTAGAAGTTAGCAGGAAGTTAGCTCGCTAGCTTCCACCTAAACATGACATACCATGTTCTGACTGAGAGATTTCTGAAACAAATTCAAACGTACAGCTCTGCTATCACTTCCAACATAAATGAGGACAGAAAACTAAACAGCAGTGATGTTTGTAGGGTTACTGAAGTTGGGCTAGCTGGTATATAATGATGTGCTACGTGATTGCTAGCAACACAGCTATGTTAGCATAATATAAACAGTGAAGCTGGAGGATGAATGTTAACTTTTTTCCACTCGATAAAAGTTAATGTGAGGGTTCCTGATAGTTAGAGACAAATGCAGTCGCATGGCAGGATGCTGTAAAAGGACCAAACTTCAGCCAGGAGAACAACTGAGATAATCCATCCACAATACGAGGTTAGTCATTCATATACTGCAACAACATGGGAATAGAGCAGCTGTGATTGAATACAGCATTAATGAATCAATGGTACGGACGTCGAAGAAGCAAGAAGAATGAGTATATAATTATTATAATATAATCCAGTGCGCCTAATGGTCTGAAAAATACAGTACTCATTAACAGTGTGTTAGCCCTTTCATCTAAGATGTTCCTGACTGTATGGCCATGTTTTGTGGATGGTGTCTCTTTAGGTGTTTTTTCAGGTTGCTGGGGTCAGAAAACTTTTCGGGGCAGAGCGAGCACTGGTACGGTCGCTCCCCTGTGTGGATGTTCCTGTGGATCTTCAAATTCCACAACTGGGAGAATTTTTTACCACAGATGGTGCAGCCATATGGCTTTTCTCCAGTATGGGTTCTCATATGAGATTCCAAATTTGCTGGAGCAGGAAACCTTTTCCCACAGAAACTACAGACACAATCCCTCTTCGTGGGATTTTTTGGGCCCTGACTTGGACCTGGGTGCAGATACTGTTGAGACCCCTGGACTGACAGGTGTCCTGCTTGCGTCTGACTTGACACCTGACTTTGGCTGGACTCATCTGACAGATCAATAACAGGAAGCTTCTGCTCAAAGGGATAAGTGGGCAACTTTCTAGAATTCTCAGCGGCTGATCCCCTCTCTGTTGCGTTCTCAGCAGCCGATCCCCTCCCAGAGCTGCCAGGCTCTCCTCCAGTGAGTGTGCCAGGCAAGTATGAGAGTGGAGCGAAGTGTGAGGACAGCCCTGGAAGGCTCTCACTGTAACCGCCCCCCCTATTAGTCCACAGCGAAGAATGGCCACAGCTGACCTCTGAGAAGCCCCGCCCAGAGTCCTGCAGGTCGGACAGCCAATTGGTGGACATCTGTGTGGTTTCATCAAAGGACAGCACTCCTCTGCAGTCGTCTGTACTGGACTCCACCAACCCTGGACACAGACAGATTCAGAGTCAAGTTCTCACCCAGCTAGGGTTAAATGGACTCAACATTCTCACAGGGTTTTCTGGAGCGAGAATCCTTGATGTAGGGCAAAACATCAGATGATGCAATATGATGACTGACGACTCAGTTCTATTTTATTTATATAGCACCAAATGACAGCAACAGTAGCCCTCGAGGGGACACGTTTGATGTCATCAGGCTGCTGTAGTCGGAGTCAGAACACTTCCTAAACTGATCTACAGTTCACAGTGAACGGGTCTGCTCACCCTCCTGTATGCTGAGGCACGGCCGGTTCCGAGGTCTCGTCATTGGCTCCACCTCCTCCACCTTCACCAGCACCACATCTGGCTCCTCATCCTTCTGCCCACACAAAGAAAACATAGGAACTGTCTGATGCAATACACAACACGATACCAGTGAAAACTGTGAAAAAAGAATACGAACTCAAGTATAGTGAAGTTTATTTAGACATCAAAGTCACAAAGTACTGTACAATCACTCCAAAACAATTAATAGCAATACAGAACCATGAAAAAAGCCCCGCCCCTCCCTGAGCCTGGTTCTGCTGGAGGTTTCTTCCTGTTAAAAGGGAGTTTTTCCTTCCCACTGTTGCCAAAGTGCTTGTTCATAGGGGGTCATATGATTGTTGGGTTTTTCTCTGTATGTAGTATTGTAGGGTCGACCTTACAGTATAAAGCACCTTGAGGCGACTGTTGTTGTGATTTGGCGCTGTGTAAATAAAACTGAATTGAATAACAAACCAAAGGACGTCAGCAGAAAGCCGGATTACACAGAAAAGTTTTGAACTGTGTTTTGAAAGACTCCACAGAGTTGACTGAACAGAGCCGGGAACAGACTCAAGCGCTCTGTGCCGCCCAGTCTTCAGTCTTATACGAGCAAAAACTATTAGGTTTTGAGCTTGTGAGCAAAGACCGCAGACAGCAAGTATTTTGGAGCTTGTCTGTATGTAAGTGTGAGAATTTGAAAATCTAAAATCAACTGAAAGCCCCTGAAAATTAATAAAAGGGTAATGTGAACTTGCTAGGTGCAGCATGTTGTATGACTGGGAGGCATGAATGAGACGATACACATATCCTGGTAAAAAGCATTACAGTGGTCTAGGCACGCTGACGCATGAACGGTTTCCTCTGGTTCAGAGCACAACACTACAGCTCACAGTTTAGAGTAGAAAAGAAACAGGAGCGTGACATCGACCCTATACATGTGAGCCAACGTTCAGAATTAAACATGACATCAAGATTAGGAAAACGGGTCTTCACAGAGGAGCTGATTCTTGAATACATATCAGCAGGAGCTATAATGTAGCCTCAGTCTTGTTGGAACTAAAGATAATATATATATTTATTATTGGAGAGGCGGTCACAATTCTGGGATAAACAGTGAACTAGTGTGGACAGCCTATCCAGCTGCTGAGGCTCAAACATTTGTCTGCGCCACAGAAACAAGAAACACTAGAAAAGGACGTTAAAGGAAAACAACAATGGCCCCACACTGAACCTTTTGAGCCCCACAGCTTAGAGATGCAGTATAAAAGGAGAACTTGCTCACCCAAATACAATGTCCTTCCAGATAAATAAGAAGAAAACCAGTCTAGTGCTGAGCTGGAGATACCAGCCAAAACACTGAGCCTATTAAATATTATGGTAACAGAATCAAACGCAGCGCGGAGGTCAAGAAATATGAGTAAACAACAATTTACTGGTTTCCACCTTGGTCAAAACCGGACTAGCTCGTTATCCTCTTCAGGTTATTTGAGGGAGTTTGTCCAATCAGTCTGCAGGTGTTCGGTGGGAGAGACATTCAGTCACGTCCCTCAGGGGATCCTGTGGGCGGGGCTTCAGGAGTATGTGGTCTGGTCCATTTAGTCCCTCAGAACTGCAGTGACAGCTTGGTCCATACTGCCTGCCTGAGCCGTCCCTGTTGGAAGGTATATTTTTTGGTGGTCCCAAGAGGTCATGTGGTGGCTTTAGCTCAGGAAGTAGAGCAGGTCATCCTCCTCCTCTACTGCCGAATTGGAAGGTTGGCGGTGATCCCTGCCTGCTCTAGTTAGTATCCTTGGGCAGGATACTAACTTGCTCTTCAGCGTAATTGTTAGATACAAAGCACTTAAGTATAGTAAAAATGCTTGAATGAATGGATGCTGTGTAAAAATCTTTGAGTGCTCAGCGTAGAGAAGCACTAGAGTAGAGCTGTGACTTCCTGCAACCTCTCTCAGGTGGCTTGGGAGCACCTCTGGATGGCCAGGGAGCAGGAGATCTGGGTTTTCTGCTTGACTGCCACCCCCACGAGTTGTTAGAAAATGGATGAATGGACAAATGTGATTTCTGTGTTATTATCACTGATTTGAAGTAACCTCTGCAGTAGGGGTGGGTTTTGATTATCGATTTATCAATTAAAATCGATTCTGGCTTGGATAATGTGATATCGATTCATTAAAATCCTGAATCGATTTTTAAATGTAAATTTATTTTGCCCGAAACGCCAGAATCTCAGGTTAAACCTCACAAAATTCCAACAACCACCAAACAGCTCAAACAGTAAATGAGAGCAGGAACACGGATTCTGCACAAAGACGTAAACACAAAGCTCGACCCGCCGACGGATCAGGATCAGTGAGATGTCGCCTTTCTCACCTGACGGCACGGACACGGTCGGGGCTGAAAGCCGACAGCTCGCTGAGTCTGATGTGTCGGCGGGTCGAGCTTTGTGTTCACGCCCTTTTTGCGCCGATTCTGAAGCTGTTAGTTTTATCGCTCTCCAAACAATATTGACCGAACCAGCAGCAAAAGAAGATCCAAACTACGCTTCACATAAACATCGTCATGAATTCACTCTGACTTTTGCTGTTTTGCTTCCACCACGATGCACAGCTCTCTCTCTCTCTCTCTCCAACAACAGTTTCCCGTCTAAAAATCTGTTTTCTGCATTATTCGCTTGCTTGTTACGCACAAGTCTACCGTTGTTTACAGCCTGTCGGACGCTGTTTTTTTCCTTTTACTTACTTCCGAAAAGAAAACCTAATTTCTGCCGTTCAATACTGAACAAATTTAAACTTTTTAAAATTATGCAAAACTGCAAAACGCTGTGTCTCTAAAACCTCTGTAACTTTGCTCTGTTTCACTTCAGCAGCATCAGGTAATGTTCATGTGTTGATTCATGGTCTTCTTTCATTTTTGATCTACTGCAGAATATTTTTATAAAATCCAGGGCAGGAAATTCTCCTTCATGTTTTTCTGTGTTTTATCTTCAGCTACTTTGACACAAAGGCCTCTGCTGTGATGCTCACACCTTTGATAAAGTCTCACAAGTGTCAGCTTTCTTTTTATAGATATAAAAATATGGAAATGTACTGATGCATGATCTGACTTATAATATTTCTGACTGTCTGAGGCAAAATTTCCCCGACTCAAATCGAATGGAATCGTGGATCGAATCGATTCTAGAAATCAGTGACGATACCCAGCCTAGTATGCAGTACAACAGCAGAGGACGCCTTCATGCAGGTGTCAAGGGTTACATCTGAAGCTTTATTTATCATTTATCAGCTGTAATGTTTCTGCAGGGTCTGAAAACAAATAACCCACGCATTTGAGGTAAAAGACAACATTTTATTCCTTAATGAAATGATGCATGCAGAAAGTGGAAACCTACCAAAATGAGCAATGCTCTGACGCTAACATGAGCTACAAACAAATGTAGACTCGGTAACTAAAATACTTTGCAATTCAAACAAAGCCATTTCAGATCAATTCCAACCCAACAGCGTGTGACAAACATCACTGTTACTAACTGCTAGGTTAGCAGTGTTCATGCTTAGCACAGTCTCCCTCCCAAAGGTTAAAACAGCCAGTCTGTAAATGTGACTGGACACATTTTAATGTAACAGCTGATGTAAACGTGCTTTTGTGGGCCACAAACCTTTGACAGCAGGTCACTACGTGCACTGACGGCAGCACGGTTTCAGGTCTCGTCACACATCGTATTCCTCTGTGCCACAGTGAGGGCGAGTCACGTCGTTGCACTGGCTGACGCGCTCGTTCACTACCGAGAGCGCGCTGCAGTTTGTCCCCTGGTACAGTAGTGATACACACATTAATCTGCTGTCTGCACATCTCACTGATCAAACTAATGCAGCTTCATCCACAGCAGCACAGGTAAAGGTAGCACAGTGCTGAGCCTTTGAACAACATGTGCTCTTAACCCGGGTGTAGGGCTGTGCGATATGCCCAAAATCCCAAGTCACAACCATATATATCACAAAATAGTGAATTTGCTGTAAATTCTGTGAATCTCGGCCGACTCGACCTGCGTGAAGTGTTTTCAGCTGGGCGTCGTGTACCTGCAGTCGAGTGTTTAGACCGATGCATTAAACAGCCTGCAGAGTGTAGAGAGTCTAAGGTTTATTTGGAGCACCTGACGGCTCTTTTTGCTTCTCGTCCGTAAACTCTCTCCGTACTCTGTCAGGGGATTCTTGTGTAGGTGTTACGGCCCTGGCCATAATGTGTCGTGGTGGCTGTTTTTCGTTCTGCCTGTCTGTGTCTTTAAAAGTCTCTGCAGGTCCCTGATTGGAGAAGCTGACGGCTGCTGATTGGTCCCCTGATCATGTGGCTGCTTTGAAAATCTGTCACCAGCAGCTGACAGCAGCCAGTGTTGCCAACTTCGTCGCTATATTTAGCGAGTTTTCAGACCCCTTAGCGACATTTTTTCTAAAAAGCGACTAGCGACAAATCTGGCGACTTTTTCTGGTGTTACTGGAGACTTATTTATGACGACTTTTTGACGTGAAAATGCGTATCGCTCTTTTTCTCAACAAGCAGCGGTGCTGCCGTGGACACCTCACCCGTGCCAAAGCGCTCACGGGCGGACGATAGTCCTCCCCAGCTGCTATCAGGGCAGGAGATGTTCACACCTGTGCATCCAAACGGCAAATGAATCGCGTATGAGCGAAGCCGCTGCTCCCGCACTGACTGTAACGCAGTCAGTTCTTCTTTTACTCTTTTACTCTTATGCTGTTTTGTGGATCACAAGGTTTAAAACTACTTATAAACACACACACACAAAGTAACTCCACCAGAGTGCCTGTTTCGGGTCACTTTTGCCGGTCCAAGCCCGGGTAAAGGAGCAGGGTTGGAATTGTGACATTAAAAAACAATAACTGCTAAAAGAAATTTAATTCGTAGTTCTAAATAAATTCTAACTGCATTTAGGACGTTTTTTACTCACTTTATGTCTCTTCCACGATGTTATTTCTCTCTCCAACAGCATAGGTTACAATTACATTAGCATGACCAATTATGCAGATTAGGCGATGACGTCATTTGGCGACTTCTAGCAACTTTTAGGACAGCCAATAGCGATTTTCCTTACTGAGGAGTTGGCAACACTGACAGCAGCAGCAGACCCATGCTTGGCCTCCAGACCCTGTGTTACTCGCGTGTGTGCTCCTGAGGATTGCTGAGCTTCTGTATGTAGTGTGTAGTTTAGAGTCACGTGTAAATAGTCACTGAAGCCGAAGGGTGAGCTGCCTTGTTATTTTCTGTATTATTTTCTCCTGTTTATTCAGTTGGGGCATTTGTCTTTGGTTTGTTCTTTTTATCACGTAGGGTTCAGGTAGCACCCCCTTGACTGGTTTTGTTTGTTATTTTGGCCTTTGTTCAGCCCGGAGTCACGCTTCAGTTTAGGCACAATAAACCACTTTCACATCTAAATCGGCTGTGGTGTGGTTTTGGGGACCAGGGCGGGGTCACTCTTCTTTCAGCTTATGCTTCGTTCCTGTACCCCTCGACAGGGGCGTAACAGTAGGTGGTAGAAGAGGTTTGTCATGTTTGAGTCTGAGACCAGTTTGCACCATGATTGTTCTGGTCCGTGTCAGACTCTTCATAACCAAACCACGTCCGTGCTACAGAGGTGGCCCCTCGGTTACCAATAAGGTCCTCGATTTGTTTGGACTGGTCCTTCTGTTTGTCATCATTTCAGTTTATTTTGAAAAATCTCAACAGGATCTTAAGCTTTATTGTGAAAGGTTTATGTGGAAAATAAACAAGAGGACGGCGGAGCCTCATGCTGGGTTTACCGTCGTTGTTGCTAACGACAACATGTAAAAACAGGCGCTTGTCCGTCCGTAGTGTGGTTATATTAAATATAAGAGAAACAGAGAACGTTAAGAAATGAATGTAGCCACTACAGCGACCATCAGGACCATGATATTGCTGTAAACACTTTATTGTGTGACACCATGAAACAAACGACAGTGTAAAATGAAACGACGTTTTTATATCGCCATCAGAGACATAGCGTCCTGTCTTACAGCCCTGCCTGGGTGCTGATTTTGGTTCTACGACTGGAGATGTAACTTCAACCTTTTCTATTCAGCCTCCTGAAAATGTTTCAAGCATCTTTTTGTAAACTACGATTTGTTTTATCATAAAGTTATTATTTTAGACGCCATGAAACAAAATGCTATGTTGACGTGTTTTTTTACAAATCATACATCTATAACACCACAGCGTCTGGCTTACAGACGACGCCTGCACGGGGGCATACACAAACCAGCAGAGCGAGAACCAGGACACTGGACCTGACCAATCAGAGGAGGCCTGGCTGCCTGCTTTTACAGAAACACACACAGATGTGGAAGCAAACAGAGCTTCACTCTGCTTTACAGCTCTGCTGTAACGGCTAGCTGACACACTGCCCTGATTCCAATGTTGAGTATCATGTGGGAGGAGTGTAAATTTCACTCGTGTAAAAACAACGACTGTAGTCGCCACAGATTTACTTTCCATTCTGTCCAGCACAAAGCGGCCTTCCAGTGTCTCTGCACCTTTCACACAAATGCAGCTCATTTACCCTCCCAGGTCTCTGCGTTGTAAACGTCAGCGTGGCTCTTTTGTTGGTGTGTTTTCAGGTTTCTTATCCAGGCAAATCCCCTGCCACACACCCCACAGGTGTACGGTTTCTCCCCAGTGTGGACTCTCTGGTGTTTTCTCAGGTTCCCGGCCTCTGAGAACATCTTCCCGCATGTGGAGCAGCTGAAAGGCTTCTCCCCTGTGTGGACACGCTGGTGTATCTCCACTTTCTTGGGCCGGTTAAAAGCTTTGCCGCAGTAGCTGCAGGCAAACAGTCTTTCCCTGCCAGTGCGCGGGAACGCTTTGCTGCCGTCAGTGAAGGGCCGGGGCAAGGAAAACACGTTGTCATAGCGATTCCAGCCATTAACACCGGAAGAAGTTGACGGCAAATCGACGGCCGCCATCGAGTACGAACACGACGGACTCGTTCCTTCCACGTCAACATTTGAGGGCTCGTCAAAAAACTCCCCGACCAACGAGTGACCGGTTTTATCGATGTCACACAAGACGTCAAACTTTGAGTCGCTGCTGCCATCGTCGACGTACCGGTGTGGGATCGCCACTTCCTGCAGCGAGTCTCTGCCTTCAACAGAAGCAGTGAGTTCACACTTAAGAGGAGAGGAGCCACTGACCTCCACTCCCCTGCTGCCGGTAAGCTTCGTCCTGCACGCCTGGCTCTGCGACTGGGATCGAGTAGACACGGACTGGGCGTCCTGGTCCTCGGGGCCAGGCATCTGACCTTCAGCTCCATGAGGGACACACTCCATCAGCCCTTCAAACACAGAAAGAAAACTCAGTTTACCATTACACTCAATTAGTAGAGCACTATTCTATAATGCTAACTGCTATTTAAGTACTGGCTGTAACACGTGTGGATACGCAGCTCTGCACACTCTCAGGGAAAACAGGGAGACGACTTTCAGAGTCACAGATGTAGAACGAGGCACAACAACGTTTCTCCAAAGTCTCTAACAGATACCGTTGGCTGCTGCCGTCACAGAGTCGCCACGGAAGCTTTCTGTCGGATGGCCTTCCTCACCGGGCCAAAGAAAGAACCAGCAATCATTCCCTTTGTGAGTGACTCCATTAACCACCACACTGTGAAACCTCCTCTGAGGTCTCTAATATGTTAAATAGATTCTTGTATGAAAATATTTTAGCAGATCTGCACAGAGTCTGACTGGCAGCATATTGATTGTTGGGCGGTCACACCGCCCATCGTTACTGAAGCAGCGTGGGCTCAAACCTGACAGAGGAGCCTGGAGAACTGAAGACCACATCGATATCTGAGCTTACAGCCTAAGACCAGAAACTACTGCTGTTTGAGCTCTCTGCAGTTTCACAACACAACACATCAAATCTCAGAAATAAGAGACGACTTTCTTACCACGACGGTCTAAGCAGGATATAAAATATGCAAGGAAATGTCCACCGACTCTCACATGTGAACTTTACCTGCCCCTGCTCATCATCACACTCGGTGTGGGAGGAGTCACAGCTGTTATGAAGCAACATGGCTGTAACAGCGTGTCCTGTTTGGCTTTGCATTGTTTTAATGTTTTTAATATACGAGCTGTTCTACAGTGTTTTAACTCTTTCATGGTCAAACATGTTTCATATCCAAACAAACAGCTTTAGAGGATATGAAACCCTGCTGTGCTCTGTTCTACCTGCAGCACTCATGTCCTGAAATATGTGAACCTCTCTGTTGTAGAAATTATAAAAACTCCTCAATGCATTGTTTTTGCTTGGATGCATTTGATGCAGAGCGCAGCTTGTAAGCACGCTGCTTAGAGCTGCAGTTTACATTTGTGCCTAAAAGCAGACCTGCTGTAGGAGCGTACAACAACACGCAACCGCACAGCAAACCTGAGAGCAGCCACACGCTCGCTCTGTGTGAGGCTAACACACACACTCTGATCTGATGCAGCAGATCTGAGCTTTTTGTTCCTCCTCTTCATGTAAAACTCCTCCAGGAGGACAGAGCACCGTCTTCATGGCACCGTCTTCATGTCCGAGTTTAGGCTGTACGAGTACAGTCAGAGCTACAAATGTGTACGATGTGAGCCTACCTACTCTACAAATGTAAAGCTTTGCCTTCTGAGGACTTGAGTGCTTCAATCCAAACACAAATGTGACCAAGAAACTATTTTACTGACACCTACATCCTAACCTGAATACTGTCTGTGCACACCAGCGTCTAAACCTACAGGTCACACCTGTCACTCACTAACACACTTATTTACTCATTTAGGACGTTTTCTTTAAAAAGTATCATTTTAATGACACATAAAAGGGTTCAGTTGTGCAGATGTTGTACAGATGTTGTACAGATGTTGCATCCAGTTAAATGACAGTAGTGATTTGTTCACCATGACAGACCTGTGTGCCGTCTCTTTGGATGGGTTAGTATTGTTATTATCTGATCACGGTCACTCTGAGTGCTCTCCCAGTGGGAATCCCCACACGCTCAGCTGTGTGTCTGTGTTGGGACCACTCATGCTTTATGTCCACGGTCAACTTCAGAATTACCAACTAACCTAACATGCATGTGTGTGGACTGTGGGAGGAGCAAACCCACAGAAAAAAGCCGAGCCTTGTTCCTCTGAGGCGACGCCTCCAACCACGTGCATGTGCGGTTTAAACTACGACCGATTTGATGGAAGGTGTTAAGATTTTTAAACTGCAGCACGGCATGTTGCGTGGAAATGTCCCAGTGTCAGTACTCGTCCACTCAGCAGCCTTAGTGTTTCTGTCTGTACTCACCATCATCTCCTATAAGTGACGTACTCTGCTCCGCTTCATCTCGAGACGTGGCTGCCTGCACCTTCTCCTCTTTCACCAGCACTGCCTCCGGCTCCACCAGCTCCACATCTGGAGACTGCACAGCAACACGGAATCGTCTCTCAGTCAGCCAATAGCAGCTTCACACAGCAGCGTGCACATACGCTAACCTGTGATGATGTGCCTACCTTACTGTGCATGCTTTCAGACAGGATCAGTTCACCGGTTGCGTCTCCGCTGGGCCACAGAAGCACCTCCCTCTGCTGGTCAAACACGTCACCTACACGACAGAAAAGCAGCTGTCTTCAAATGCCGATGTTATTCTCATGTTTGGCTCACATATTACACTATTGGAAGTGAACGCTAACACGGCTCTGTGTCAGTGTAAATAGATCCCGCCCCTCCGTCCCTATAGGGCAGTAATGGCAGAGCCCACCTGTTTATTTTAACCATGATGTGGGTGTGACGGTGTGTTTGACAGGCACAAGTTACTTATTTTACTGTGTTCAGCTGTATCAGCATTTTACCAGAGAAACTTTATTTTATTCAATATTTCAATGTTACAGTTGAAGTATTTTGAGAACATGCATCCATAATATTCATCTTCCTGTTTCCCCATCATCCCTGTTATTAACCTCTGTCTCTCTTCCACAGCATGTCTTTATCCTGTTGCAGCAGATGGCCCCGCCCTCCCTGAGCCTGGTTCTGCTGGAGGTTTCTTCCTGTTAAAAGGGAATTTTTTCCTTCCCACTGTCGCCAAAGTGCTGCTCATAGGGGGTCATATGATTGTTGGGTTTTCTCTGCATCTACTGTACAATATAAAGCACCTTGAGGCGACTGTTGTTGTGATTTGGCGCTGTGTAAATAAAACTGAATTAGAAAACAAACAAAAAAAAGAGTCTTATTATGTAATACTATGTTTTTTTGCTAAACATTTGTTTCAGTTTGATTTTGTCTAAAATGTGATGTGTACATTGCTGGGGATTTTTGTGCACGTGCCATGCATTCACACTCAAACATCAGCTGGCGTTCTGCATAAATCACGTGTTTGATTATTCCTGCCATTTAAACTGTGTACACTTCCTGATCCAAGTGAAAGTGTTGAGCTGTTCCTCTCCATCTCAAACACACTTTCAGATGCTAACCTGCAGCACGGCCAACACTATGTGATTAATAAAGTGTCACATTGTGATATAATGGCATTTACATTCTCTAATGCACAGAACGATGACACAAACGCGTCAGCCTCAGAGGCAGATTTATTTCAAAGGATCTACGTCAACGTTCTCCTGACGGCACTTCGCATGACACGCACAACCGTGGAAACAACAAAGCCCTGTTTAACCACCTGAGGCAAAAAGACAGCGTGGAGTGCAGGCTATGAAGCTGGAGATACTAGCAGCCACTAATGTGCCACCCAAATGTAAATAAAGGACTCCACCGAGCGTCACTCGAGCGACGTGGTTACTCAAGTGTTTTGCCAAGTATTTGATTCAAATGGTGGGAACCAGAGACTTTAAACAGCTGGTTAGAAAGCTTAAAAAGGTTACATCATGGTTGGTTTATGTTGAGCAGTCATTTTATAGAGCAACAAAATCTGACTAACTGATAGCTCATGGAGAAGGGCTGGGATTCAGTTTGCACTTCTTCCACATCGATTTCAAACTGGATCAGGACGGGGGCAGAGATATACATCGTTTACGTGATCAAAACAGCAACCAAGCGAGCAACCCAGGTAGAATCGGAGCGGTCAGCCTCCGTTTCTACCTGAATCACTTTGAAGTCTCTGTGCTGGTTTCCATCTTTGCTCTGTGCTCAGACCTAAACACTAAGACAAAGATCACATGTGTGTCCTCATTAGGACAGAGGTTCGTGTTGGTGTCACTTGGGACCAAAGCTCTGTGTAGCACCAACAGATTACAACACACATCTATGCCAGGCACTGCAGGGGGACACTAGAGTCCTCTGCTGTCATATCCATGTAACGAGGGCTGGCCAAATGACCGTCTGTGTGACCATCTTCTCGTCTCCTCTGCTGTTTGTAGTCTCTTCCCACCTGCACCTCTTTTTCAACTGATTCAGGGCTCTAGAGTGCGACCAAATTTCTCAAACAAAAAATCCTAGGTCACACAGGTGAGACCAGCCAGTCCCCACAACACTGAAAGTCTCCATGCGGTCAACAACAGACACACATTATGCCCATATCATGGTCTAACCAATCAAAGATAGTCTCTGATTGGCCATGGTCCAGATATTCCTGTAGGCCTATGTGTGTGTGTGTACGTTTGAAAGTGCAGGCGGATACAGAGAGGTGAGCAGCCTCGGCCTGACAGCAGCAGATGTAGCTGTGGGTAATGAGAAAAGATGAAAAGAAGAAAAAGGCCAAATCACAGGAGTTGGCCATCTGAGGGCCATGTGACTGCAATGGAGGACAGTCCATAAGATATCAAGCTGTGCCGACACCGAGATGTTCAGTTTGAAGCCCGTGAGACACTTTGAGGTCCTTTTAGATTTTCTTTTCATTGAATGTCTTGAGATGTTTTGAGGTTAAATTTCAGCTCAGTGAAGCGCTTTAAGCACTTTGTCAGTAACTTGTGTTTCTTGTAGAACTGAGCTCCAAATAAAGAACTTAATCATTTACAAATCAATATTGTCTGTATGGACAGCAATTTTTTTAAGTCAACATGTAAAACTGCGGTGTTAAGTGATGCAGTTGCACCTATCTTCTGTCCTGGTGCAGCTAAGAAAAACCGTTAGGCGCACCAGTGCAACCGTGGGAAGCCTTAGTCAGAGCCCTGTGACGTGTCTGAAATCACAGCGCAGGGTGACAAACATGAACCAAGATCGCGTTTGTCCCAAAGCCAAGAACGGGAGGCTCATTGTCACAAGGTACAAATAAGCTGAAAACAGCCGATCAGAAAAGAAGATGGGGTTATATGTAAATGCAGATTTGATGTAGGAGGCTTCTACATGTGCTCTGTAATGTACCGGTATAACAGCTGATGGGCGGAGACGTTCATTTCATCGAGTCTCGATGAAGAGGTTTCTGAGTTTGCATGAATGAACCAGAGATGCTCGTGTGTCCACTTTGTGCCCTCTCTGCACACCGGAAAAACGAGCTAGGCACACTGTAGCCCCGGCTCTATCCAGGGCCCAGACTTTTTACAACATAATAAACGTGTGAGTGAAGAAAGCCTGATGTGGTTTCAGACTGGACTCTTCTTACTGCTCGGATTATTCGTGCTGACCGTACCGGCGGGGGTGGAGGGCTCTCGGGGCCTGTCGCTGCCGTTTATCTGCACCCTCGGCCGGCTGCTGTTCAGGGCACTCTCCCGGAGCCTTCTCTCGGCATTTCCCCGGGCCATCTTCAGCTCCAGCAGGTGTAGTTTCCTCTTCAGGGCCTTGTTCTCTCTCTGGCACTGAGACATCTGCAACCTCACCACCGCGTAGTCGTCGTCAACCAGCTTACAGATTTCCGCCACCGCTGCGTTTGCTAGGACCTCCATGATGGAGGCCAGCTGGGTCTGGAAGGCCAGGCGGTTGGACATGGCTGTTAGCCGCTGGCTGCTCGGTCTTTGCTCTTTCACTGCTCGAGTAGGACTAAGAAACTACTGGAGGTCGTTCACAGCATTGCAGCACAGCTAGCAGGTAAACACTAGCACCTCACCGCTAAAGTGCATCTCCTGTTTGACGGCGGCTCACAGCCAGTTTGCCGTAACAGCGCCACCCTCTGTTCCGGAGGATGTAATGCTGCTCGTAGCTCGGTGGCACTAAAGCTCCAACTTGTTCAGATGTGTGTTTGTCACCAGATCACCTGATTTAGCTACGACTCTGAATTTGTCTAATTCTGTAACAGCGGCTAAAATAACAGAGAAACATCAGACTGTGGCTGGATAACAATATCTCAATATCTTTTATAATCTCAGGTATGAGTGTACTGTATGACACAACTTCATTTCATCTGGCTGTGCTGATAGTTTTAAAAACAACTTGTCCAGCCACACATAAAGATACAGCAGCAACCTTCCTGTTAGTAAGTGATCTCTGCCTCCTGAGCTACAGCCACACCTACTGCTAAGCACAACACCTTCTGCTGTCATGTTTTTATCTATTAAATTATAAAAAATAATGATAACTGGGTGTGTATGCAAATGTAATCATTACAATTGTGGAACACTGAGACACGCACAAAGATCTAACTGCTGTCGTCTCGTACATAAAGCAGAATGTCTCCACAGAGAGGATGTGCAGGTAAACGGTGGTTCGGGTCAAGTCAGTGTAGCCACCTCTGAAGTGACAGCTCTGGAACATACAAATGACAAAGTGACAGCACACAGCAGAAATGATGAGCACAGCATGGCGAGGTTCACTGCAAACCTCCTACATATTTAATGACATCAACACTGAAACATGTCATGAAAGAATACTCGAAGGCAAAGTATTTGTTTTAGCTGCTACAGCCGATTACAGTCAGACACCAACACACACTAACACGACTCTGATATATATGTTTCACTTTACATCTTTTTACAGTCCTGTGATGTGTTGAAATGTGGACAATGAATGTCTGACATTAAAAGATTCATCTTCAGGCATGGACCTGGAAAAAGCTTCTCCAGTCAGGCTCTGCATCCAAAAATAATAATAACAATAATCCAAATGTAATGCCCTCTCTTCACAACAGCTTATTACATTTCCATCAATTCAATATGAATGTGAAGTGCACACACATAAATGTAGTCAGCACAACGAGGAGCTGCGAGCTTGGGCAACAAGATGTGTTTCAACAAAGTGCCAACACGTCAGAGTCACTGCACAGGTCTGAGAAGGCCACTCGTCCACGATACTGTCATGATGACGCTGATACAGAGAGCATGGAATCAAACCGCGACTCCAGTTTTTCCCTTCTAACAAAGGGGAACCTTTAAAGTGCTTCAACGGAAGAGTCTGGAATTTTTTTACAACAACACTACTCAGTTTGTTATAGCTTTTGTAATCGTGCAGCAACATGGACTCCTAGCCGCTGCACAGCTGTGGTATCCTAGCCTTCCTGCAGCAGCCCGCCCCTCGCAGCTCCTCCCATCAAACCAGGACACGCGTCTTCTTCATATCAGCTAAAATAAGATGAAACCCACTGTCCCGCTACAACGTGCCTTCTATGTCCACTTTTCCTTTCGACTGTTCACCTTATCCGGGCCATAAAGACCTCTGATTGGAACTCTGGACTTTGGAAAGCAGAGCCCAGAAAAGGACCGTCAAAGAGATCGAGGCGATTATCCCAACAGGACTGAGGAAAGCTGCAGCCCATCCACGGGACGAGAGTCAGCGCCGTGAATGCTGCCAGTCCTGACTCTGTGAATCGCACTCGTGGTCAGCGATCAATGTTCATGACAATTTGCATATTAATGTTTATGAAACGGAGCTAGTGGTGCTCGTGTCAGCTGTGCTGTGTGCACGGTGGGAAAGCTGCAGCCTGACCCGGATGGGCCGTGAAACGTTTCTCCCAAACAAAGCGCAGCATCCACACAAACACAGACAACGTTCTGGGATTTCCCTTCTTGGTTCTTGAGACATAACTAAGGTACTGTTACTGTGCCACATGTAGCACACTCTCTGTGTGCAGGATTGACTAATGTTCATTATGTTAATAATACATTCAAACATGAATTTGGCATATTGAGAGTCCCATTAATGACCGATGTTCTGATGTTAGACTAAAGAAAGTGCTCTGTGTTTGCAAACTTTATCAACCAATATTTAATGGATGGAATAAAGTCCACTCTTCTAAATAGAGCGATCACCTTCAACAGATGTGCAGATGCTGTTTGCCATCACTGCTTTATGTACATAGCACCAGGTAACAACAGTTAGGTGGAGAGTCTGCGCAGCAAAAGTCAGACTTTCTGTTGTCATTGCTACTTACAGCTGCTGACAGCATGAAATACAACATGCTGGAATCAGCAGCCGTGTCGCTGCCACTACACTGCACTGTCAGCTTCCAGCTTCATCTAGTCATGAACACCGATGTTTGATAAAAGCATGAGCCAAACTGGTACACAGTCATGCTCCTTGGGCCACGAGATTAAAATAGAGGTTCTGCCCTTTTATTTGCTCTCGACATCGCGGTTTTATTAAGGAGGGGTTTTCGTCACAGCTCACTCGAACGAGTTCTCAGAGTTTATTGTTAGACTCAGAGTTTAGTCTCAGAGTTTAGTCTCAGAGTTTAGTCTCAGTTTAGTCTCAGAGTCTAGTCTCAGAGTTTAGTCTCAGAGTCTAGTCTCAGAGTTTAGTCTCAGAGTTTAGTCTCAGTTTAGTCTCAGAGTCTAGTCTCAGAGTCTATCACAAACTCACCTGTGTGACCGTGTCTCACTGTCAAACCACCAATATGAAGACAGTGTGGGGTAGACCAACCGAAGAACTGATTTAGGACAAACATTTACTCTGAACGTCATCATGACATCACCTCATCTACGCTCAAGCTACCATCTTTAAATGTTCACCATTCAGAGTCCAGAGTGTATCAGATGTTGCTACAGCATTCATGCTACAGGCCACACTGAGACTGTTGCCGGTGTCTGCGGACGCTACACATCTGGCTGAAGGACTGGCCGCAGCGCGAGCAGCTGTAGGGTTTCTCCTGTGTGTGAACTGTACGGTGCCTCTTCAGATGGCTCGATGAGATGAAACTCTTCCCGCACAGCGTGCATCGATAACGCCTCTCACCGGTGTGGATGAGGAGGTGAACCCGCAGGTTGTTGGGCTGGGCAAAACCCTTCCCACAGTGAGGGCAAGTGTAAGGTCTTTCCCCGGTGTGCACCCGCTGGTGCAACTCCAGGCCAGCCGTGCTGGGGAACACACGTCCGCACACAGCGCACGCCACCGGCTCTTTTGCGGCGGCGGTGCTGCTCCTGTAAGGCCGCCTCTGGCTGCTGGCAGTGCCAGTGGGAGCTGTCGGAGGAGGGGGAGGGGGCGGAGGTGGAGGGGGTGCAGCTACTACGGCGGCGGCAGCAGCAGCCATGTCGAAGGAGGCAGCAAAAGCAGCCATCTCGTGAGCGCCGCCTGTAAAGAGCATAGTCGGGGGGCCGTCGAGACTTTCTCCCCCTCCCTGTGAGGGGAAGGAGGCAGAAGGGTGCCCGCTGTCCGTGTTCCCCAAACCCAGCTGTGCTACTGCATAGGCTGCTCCCAGATGGCTGACACGCTCCTGCATCCAGGCCAGATCCAGGCCCAGGCTGTTGAGGCGGTCGCAGCTCGACTCATCAGAGGCTATAGTGGCCGACAGCTGAGAGGGATGAAGGTCATCTTCTGTGAGCTCATCTGTCTGGACCTCTGGCTTCAGAGCCATATCAGGTAGGCTCCCCGAAGGGTCCCTGCGAGCCGCTTCGGAGGCATGGACCCCCTCAGTGTTGCCTACGGGCTTAGCAGCCTTACGTTTTGCTCGAGGCCTGCAGGTCAGGTCCATCGTGGCATCAGCAGGAGAGGAGGACAGCTGTGATGTGGAGGATGTGAGGCTGCTGACGCTGGTGTCGAGGACAGTGTCAGCAGGGGGGCTTTCCTCGCTGGGCTCCAAAGCTGTAGAAGGACAGACAGTAACACTGAAACCATGTGAGCAGCCAACAAAACACTGATGTAACTGTGTGGGGGCCACACTCACCTGCAGAGAGGCCACACTCCGCCCTTATGTTAACCTCCACCTTCACGTCCAAGTTGCAGTCATCTCTCTCCTCTTTTTCCTGCTTCACCAGTGTCAACATCTTGGCTTCCTCCTGCTGAGAAAAGACAAACGAGTCTCACAGTTTCAGCTACTGCATCAATCATTTCTGTCCCACACAGCAGCCAAGACGCTGCGGACGCTGAAGGAAGACATTCAAGACTTTTTGCATCCAAAATAGAAATAACTGCACGTGTGCACACTGTGAGTGGAACCAGCTTCCAGTTTGGATTCAGGAGACAGACACTATCTCTACTTTCAAGATTAGGCTTCAAACTTTCCTTTTTGCTAAAGCATATAGTTAGTGCTGGACCAGGTGACCCTGAATCCTCCCTTAGTTATGCTGCAATAGACGTAGGCTGCCGGGGATTCCCATGATGCACTGGGTGTTTCTTCTTCACTCACTATGTGTTAATAGACCTCTCTGCACTGAATCCTTAGTTGTTATCCATCTCTGTCTCTCTTCCACAGCATGTCTTTATCCTGTCTTCCTCCACTCACCCCTAACTGGTCTCAGGTGGCGGCTCCACCCTGAGCCTGGTTCTGCTGGAGGTTTCTTCCTGTTAAAAGGGAGTTTTTCCTTCCCACTGTCGCCAAAGTGCTTGCTCATTGTTGTGATTTCTCTGTGTCATTGTAGAGTCGACCTCACAGTATAAAGCACCTTGAGGTGACTGTTGCTGTGATTTGGAGCTGTATAAATAAAGCAGAATTTGAACCCAAACCATGAGCTTTTTCTAATTCAGTTTATGTTGTATTCCTAACTCCAACTGTTCCTTTTTAGGGCCTAAACCAATAGAACCCTTTAAAGATCCTGAACCTAACAAAGTAATGTTTTTAGAGTGAATAACATATGAAACATATGTTAGAGGGTGGACTCAGACACATCTGAGTCTAACCTTAGGATGTGGACCTTTTCTTTGTCACACGGTCACAGATCAACACTGACGAAAATAATGTTGGATTCTTGTATTAACAAAAACAGATTGATCTTGGATTAGAGGTTCACAAAGTGCAGAGAGCTGAGGTTATATAACGTGCTAGCCTAGTGCACGATTCATCTTTACCTTTGAAACTGGATGAAAGGGTTTGCCTTCAGAAAGAGCCAGAGGAGGGGGTGCCAGGGGCTGATGGTCATCAGGTCCTGAAAAATAACACAGGACATTGAACATGTGCTCCCCCACGTGTTTCAGCTGTGTGTCACGCAGCCACATTATCAGACAGACACGCCACGCATCCCCACGTCTGATGTCTATGATCTGCCGTCATATTTGACGCACGGCGAGCTGTACCGTGTGGCAGCAGAAACTCGGCACACCTGGCAGTGTTTCCACTCTTCTCCAGTTTTGCTGCGCCTGTGTGAGCAGTGGCTTCCTGTTCTTCTGCTGCTGTAGCACATCTGTTTGATGTGCTGTGCACTCAGCCCCGCTCTTCTGCATACCTCGGTTGTAACGAGCTCTGATTTGCTCTAACATCAACTACACCTTTTCACCCGGAGAACTCACTGGATATTCTGCCTTTTGCTGAACTCCACAGGTGGCTGTGCAGGAAGAGCCCAGCAGATCAGCAGGTGCATGTTACACCAACCAGCATTTGAGGACACCTGAATCAGGTTTGCTGGGACAAAACATGCGAGCCATCTTTTACCATGCTCTTCATGGGAGACAGGACGAATTTCTCCGACTAGCACACGGGGCGGGATGCAGCAGTATAATCATTACTGAGCTCACAGCTGGATGGGTGGATGTGCAGGGTGTCCCGCTCCCCTACCTTTGGGCGGCCTAAAATGAGCCGTGTGATGCTCCTCGCGCTGACTCCGTCTCCTCATCCTCCTCTCACAGCTCCGCATCTTCACGTCCATGTCTCGCAGCCTCTGCCGCAGGGCTCGGTTCTCCTTCTCGCTCTTCTCCCGCTCCTGCTCCATCTGAGAGCGCAGCGCCGCGTAACCGTCGTCCACCAGTTTGCAAATTTCGGCTACCGCCGAGTTGGCCAGCATCTCTATGATGGAGGCGATCTGCGCTTGGAAGCCGACGCAGTCCGCCATCGTGGCCCGCGCTGTCGGAGTGCACGGACAGATGCGCGCGGCAGACGCTGCGGTGCACGGGCGTCAGGAGATCCGCGCACTGATGTGTGGCCGAAGACATGCACAGGCTCCCCGTCGGCCTCCTGGGCGCTGTCAGGTGGGAGTCGCCTGCTGATGACGTCAGTTTGTTGTTTAGTATCATGTCGCAGGCTGCCGCCCCACATGTGACAGCATCAGGTCACAAAAATAACCACGTGTGTGTGTGTGTGTGTGTGTGTGTGTGTGTGTGTGTGTGTGTGTGTGTTAAAGACACAGACCTTAATCATCAGGCGTTCTGAGGTCTAAATCCTGACAGGAAGTGTTACCATGGCACTCCTGTGCAAGATGCAGGTGCGTGTGTGCTGTGGAGGGGCTGTGATGGCTCATCACACACACGCGGGTCACCTCTGCAGCGTCTCATGCTGCTACACAAGTCTGCCATCTGTAATCCAGTTTGAGATCCTTCCCAGACGCCTTAACGCCCACTCACCTCATGGGCCATCTAACCTCAGGAAATCACATGATAGGGCGGTGCCAGGTTTCACAGTGGGTTCACCTGAAACCTTGGCTGTATCCCAATTCAGGGTCTGCAGCCTTAAAGCTGCATTTTAAGGCCGATTATATGGGCTCAAAATGTGGTCATAACAAGGGCGTAGATTGTCATGGGCGGAAGGGACACGTCCCCACCAATATCCAGCGATTACTGAATTGTCCCCACCAATAATTTGATCTCTTCGAGTAAAGAAAAACAAACCCGATAGAAAGAAAAACGATCTGTCAGCGTCTCATTCACCCAGCGGTGCAGAAAGAGTTAAATCACGTCCTCTACTGGAGTCCTACGTCATGTGACAAATATGGCCAATGTGATTGGCTGAGCCTTTCAGGGAGCTCTGTTCAGTTTCAGCAGCGGCAAACCTGCGCTGCGAGGAGGAGAGGAGGACGGCAGCAAAGAGGAAGAAGCTGGATATAAGAAAGTGTTTTTCAAAGAAACCTGTGAGTCACTTAAAGCCAAGTTCACTCATAAAATGTGTCACAATAACGTTACAGGCCATGCTAGGCTTTGGCCCACATCAGTCTGAAACTGTACGTAACCATGAATAACGTGTTGCCATGTCCACCAGGAGAGACCGGACAGTATAGATGTAAAACCAATATGCCAGCAGTTTATCTCAGTTAGTGAGAGGAGCAGGCCTGTGTTTGGCTGCTTCACATAGTGGACATTGAGTTGTTGTGTGGGGCATGTAGTCCATGTCTGTTGCTGTAACAGTAGCTCATGTTTAGAATAAAAGATCGCAGCTCACTGAGTTAATCGGGGCAATAGTGCCTCAAACGTTGCATCATTTTGCTGAGAGATCTGTTACTTTGTGGTCATCTTAGACGAGTAGTTTTATGGACAAAAACCAGCAGGTCACTCAGTGTTCCCTTAGTGCTGATGTGTCAGAGATGTTGGTGTACTATAACTGAAGTAATGTTGTTAAGTCCTTAAAGTCATATTCTTTTATTGTCATGACTGTATTTGAAGCTATTTTTATTTTTGTATGATACCTGATTTATATGGAATATGGCTGAAGTAAACTAAAGCCTGAAATACTCAGTCATTTGTTTAATAGTACTTTAACATTATATAATTCACATATAAAACTATGAATTGTAATTTTAAATGGTTTAAAAGCACGTAGAATAGCATATGTAGGCAAGTATATTTCTCCTTTTTTGTTAATCAAGAAGGAAAAACAAAAAACAAAAACAGGGCAGGGTTCGGTGGTTGAATCATCCGTCCCCACCAATGCCCAAACCAAATCTACGCTCTTGGGTCATAAATATTTTGTACATGTAAATCAGGATTTGTATGTGTAAAAAGAATTTGTGTGTGGACTTAGCCAAAAAACCCTGCAAGTTACAAGTACGAATTTTAACCTTCCTTTCATCTGATTGGTCAATGTCATGTCAATCACAAATGTAACAATCCAATCAGAGAACAGATGGGTTTGGCTGTCGAGGGGCGCTTTTTTTGAACTGCAGGTCTTTGAAAGGAATAAATGCCCCTTTACATGCCAACCCAGCGTTTTCCTTCATCACCACCAATGACTGTAATAAAGATGGATGACGTGACAGCGTCCCAAAAATGAAGCCAAAACGTCTCTATCGCCCCCTGGTGTCTGGCTGCAGTATAGGTCATAAACCCCGCCTCCTCTATGTTAGCGGATGGGACTGTGGTCAGACTAAAATAAATTAATTCTCCTAAGAAAAACTTTTTCCAAAGATTCTTTCTTTTGTTATCAATAGTTCTCATCACGCTGATTGATGTCCAATGAGTCTCCTCTCCCATAAGTTTGATTCTAATTCCTACCGCGGTGATGTTAAATTGGGGTGAAACGTTATCATAGCAGCTTTGACTGGCAGCTGCAGAAGTGGAGGTGGAGCGGCCGAAGAGTAAACTGTTAAAAGTAAGTACTGAATATTATGTCACTTATTTATGTGCAAATGTTTAATAATGAGGAACATTAAAACATTCCTGTTGGCCACATGTCGGCAAAGTTATGTGACATTAGCGATGTTTGTACTTTCAGCGTTTACTTGGTTTTAAAGCCTTTAAAATATAATACAATAGTCGACCTTAATCTTACAGAGAATCTGATGATTTTGTGGATAATTAAAGTCAGTCATATATCCACAAACACAACAGGCTGAAAGTCAGTGATGCTGCTCGGTTTGCAGTCCTGAACATCACGGCACAAGCAGGATTCACTGCACTGTTAATGTGAGCTGTGTTATATTGCTGCCTCTGTTCGGTGGTGTCGAGCCAAACGCACTTTAACGTGTGTTTGAACGAGCTGACGGTTCACTCGTTAAGCTGAAAGAAAGATGCTTTAATCACAGCAGTCACACATGTGTCCACTGCACCATCTGGAACTCTTCTTGTTTACACTCGTAATAACACAAACACTAAATCCTCCTGTTTGTAGCAGTGTGTACACCTGAGACTGTCACCTGTCTGTCTGTCCTGCACTCTCTCTCTGTTTCTTTCTCTCTGATTGTGGAATAAAAGTATGAACATGTGTTTATAAGTTCAAATTCAAATTCAAATTTTATTTGTCACGTACACAGTCATACACAGTACGATATGTAGTGAAATGCTTGGACAACTGCTCGTGACCTAAAGAAAACAAAAAAGGAAAAGGCTATGAATAAGATAGGAAATAAATATGAAAAATTAAAAAGGGTAAATTTAACTAGGAAGGAATAAAATATAAATTAAGGTTAAAAATGAAATAACTGTACAACACAAATTAGAATGAAGGGTAAATTTAACTGGGAAGAATAAGATAAAATATATAAATTAAAGTTGAAAATAAAATAACTGTACAACAAAATACACAATATAGAACTATATAAGAATGTATGAAGAAATATAAATAAATATATACACAATAACAGCAGCGTGATTTAAGTGATGAAGTGAAACCAAAGTCCAGAAAGTCCAGTGTGTGTGTAAGAACCATATGTGTGGGTCAGTACTGTGTGGTGGTGTGATTGAGAGACCGTATCGCCTGCGGGAAGAAGCTCCTCCTCAGTCTCTCTGTGTTGGTCTTCAGGGAGCGGAATCGCTTTCCTGACCTCAACAGAGAGAACAGTCTGTTGTTGGGATGGCTGAGGTCCTTCACGATCTTCCTGGCCTTGGTCCAGCACCGCCTGCTGTAGATTGAGTGCAGGTCAGGGAGCTCGGAGCGGATGGTGCGCTCAGCTGACCGCACAACCCTCTGTAGAGCTCGTCTGTCCTGCATGGTGCTGTTCCCGAACCAGGTTAAGATGTTTCCCGCCAGGATGCTCTCTATGGTGCAGGAGTAAAAGTTCCTGAGCACCTTGGAGGGCAGTTGGAAGTCTCTCAAGCGTCTGAGGTGGTAGAGACGCTGTCGGGCCTTTTTCACCACGGTGTTGATGTGACAGGACCATGACAGGTCCTGTGTGATGTGAACTCCGAGGTATTTGAAGCTGTCCACTCTCTCCACTGGGCACTCGTTGATGACGGGGGTCTGGTAGTTCCTCTCCTGCTTAGTGCTGAAGTCCACTATCAGCTCCTTTGTCTTACTGACGTTTAGAAGGAGGTTGTTCCTCTGGCACCAGTACTCCAGATTCCTAATCTCCTTCAGGTAGGCCGTCTCGTTGTTATCAGAGATCAGGCCCACCACGACGGTGTCGTCAGCAAACTTGATGATGGTGGTGGAGCTGGTAGTGGCCACGCAGTCATATGTGTACAAAGAGTACAGCAGGGGGCTCAGAACACACCCCTGGGGGGCTCCAGTGCTGAGAGTGGTGGAGGCTGAGACATGTCCGCCCATCCTTACTGCCTGTGGTCTGCCAGTTAGGAAGTTGGAGATCCACTGACACATAGATGAGCTGAGTCCCAGATGCTCCAGCTTGGTGGTGAGTGTGGAGGGAATTATGGTATTAAATGCAGAGCTGTAGTCTATGAAGAGCATTTTAACATAATTCCCCCTTCTAGTGTCCAAGTGAGTGAGTGATGTGTGGAGGAGATGAGAGATGGCATCGTCTGTGGAACGATTTGGACGGTAAGCAAACTGTAGTGGGTCCAGTGTGTCTGGTAGTGAAGAAATGATGAAGTCTCTGACCAGGCGTTCAAAGCACTTCATCACTACTGAGGTGAGGGCTACAGGGCGATAGTCATTGAGAGAAGCAGGGTGGGGTTTCTTCGGGACAGGAACAATGATGGACTCCTTGAAGCAAGTTACACTTGTGTTTGAATCCTGCAGCTTATCACACATTTGATTTCCATGTGTGACGACTGCAAGTGTCCAGAGTGAGGACAGACTGAGGGACCCACTGCTGCACATCATCTGTGAGGCTTTGCAGCCCTGATGATCCACCAGGACAAACTCAGCAGTGTGTGAGGAAGAGCCAGCAGCAGCTGACAGATGGAGAGAATAGACAGACTGTTCCCTGTTTGTGAAGGACTGCTAGTATAGAGCGTTATTACATTTATTGCTAATGCAGTCAT
The DNA here is from genome assembly GCF_057381845.1 of Rhamphochromis longiceps. Lineage (NCBI taxonomy): Eukaryota > Metazoa > Chordata > Actinopteri > Cichliformes > Cichlidae > Rhamphochromis > Rhamphochromis longiceps. Next base: position 2,960,810 of record NC_140562.1, read on the forward strand.
ATGGCACACTGACTTTTGAGGAAAGTTTAGATGCACTCATCATCAGAAAGGTTGCCGACCCCTGCTCTGGGGTGAACTGCAGCTCCATGACCTGGAAGACTTGCTGTAATCGATGAAACCATGAATTCTGCTCTCTACCAGAAAGTCCTGAGGTAGAAAGTCTGACCATCATTCACAGAGTCACCTTTGAACGTGTCAGGAAAACTAAATGAAGGCTGTTTTCTGTCACAGTGGCCGGGTCACCCCAGAGTGTATTAGGAACACCTGGTGATGACGATCTGAAGGCTACACCCTGTCAGTAAATAGCCCATTGGTGTTGAGTCACATACTGGTTCACACACAGTCCACACACTACATCGGTGAAAGACTGGTGCAAAGACAGCTGCACTGCAAAAGAAGCATTATCGCTCCGAACACACCAAGCGAGAGCCAGACCCCTGCTCCTGACTGCTGCTCGGACTCGATAAGTTGTCCATCTGCTGCATCTGCGACCACGATGGCCATGTTAGCTGGACCTGGGAGTCCACTGTTTCTATGGCAACAGGAGAGGCGTTGAACCCCACACCTCCGGCTGATGATGTCAGCACTCAGCTCTGCTGAGAGGTGCTCCCTCGTCTCCACCTCCTACCCACGACCCACCACGTCTGTCAGCCCCACGTGGCAGCAAGCCGACTGCAGCGCCGTCAAGCTTCGCAGCAGAGCTCCACTCTGAGCCATCTTGGAACCTGGTGGAAAACCAGAGGCTGGCTTTGAACTGATTTGGTTGACTGATGCAATTTTGAGTTTAGAACAGGATGCTGCTCCGTAAGGCAAGGCAAGTTTATTTGTATAGCACAATTCAACAACAAGGTGATTCAAAGTGCTTTACAGAGACATTAGAAACAAAAACAAATAAAAAGCATGATTTAAAATTGATTAAAACAAGCAAATAAACTAACTAACTAACTAATTAACAAACAAACAACAAACAACAGTATATAAAATCAAAACAGATAAAATCAGAACAGTAGATAAAATCAGTAGTTAAATGTAAGTTTTGAAATTTAAGCTTAAAGTGTGGATTTGGTGCTTTATTCAAATGCAGCTGAGAACAGGTGAGTCTTCAACCTGGATTTAAATAAACTGAGTGTTTCAGCTGATCTGAGGCTTTCTGGGAGTTTGTTCCAGATATAAGGAGCATAAAAGCTGAATGCAGCTTCTCCGTGTCTGGTTCTGACTCTGGGAACTGATAAAAGACCGGATCCAGATGACCTGAGGGATCTGGAAGGTTCATACTGGGTCAGGAGGTCATTGATGTATTTTGGTCCTAAACCATTCAGAGCTTTATAGACCAGCATCAGAACTTTAAAGTCTATCCTCTGACGGACAGGCAGCCAGTGTAAAGACCTCAGAGCTGGACTGATGTGGTCCACTTTTTTGGTCTTAGTGAGGACTCGAGCAGCAGAGTTCTGAATGAGCTGTAGTTGTCTGACTGATTTTTTAGGTAGACCTGTAAAGATGCTGTTACAGTAATCAAGCCTACTAAAGATGAATGCATGGACTAGTTTTTCCAGGTCCTGTTGAGACATCAGATCTTTTATCCTTGAAATATTCTTGAGGTGATAGTAAGCTGACTTTGTTATTGTCTTAATGTGTTTTTCTAAGTTTAGGTCTGCATCCATCACTACACCCAAATTTCTCGCCTGGTTTGTGGTTTTTAGATGTATAGATTGAAGTTCTCTGGTGACCTGTAATCGTTTTTCTTTGGCGCAAAAGACTATTACCTCAGTTTTGTTTTTGTTTAGTTGGAGAAAATTGTGGCACAACCAGTCATTAATTTCCTCAATGCATTTACCAAGAGCCTGTACAGGGCCTCGGTCTCCTGGTGACATTGTGTCCTGATGTCCTCCTGCCAATCCAGCTGCCCCTGGGAGGGACTGTTTCCCTGGAGTGGAGCCTGAGGAGCCCACAGCAAAGAAACAGGATTAGAAACGGCATTTTTCAGGTTAATACCTGACAAGTTTCTCCTTTTCACCTTCAGTGAGACGCCAAAGTGCTTTGTTAACTGATCTGGATACTTTTTTAGTCTCAGCCTTACATTTCCAGTGCGCCGGTACAACGTCTGCAAGTTCTGAACACTCGAACAGTCTCTAGGTTTCATGATAGTTTCATTCAGACAGAATATGAACCATAGGATAGGATGTTCCACAGCAGCGTGCATGCTCACCCAAACTGTCCCAGCTCTCACACAGGCACTAAGACTGAAATCAAGTGTGGAGTTTTTGCCTACAGCTGAGAGTCCTATGATGAAAAATACACATTATTCTGGGTGTATGTTAGTCTTGAGTGTGTTAGAGCTCAGCCACCCTGGCACTGGATGATACTCTCTCCTGGCTCAGTCCCACACACCGTGCTGCTGAGTACTAACGATGAAGCTTCAGGTACCATCACCTCTCTGGGATCTGTGTTTCCTGACTCGGGTTTTTACCACAATCATTTGTAATGTAATGAATTCTTCAAATATTGGTTTCTTACAGACATCGTGGTGCCACTGGCTGCTCTGTTCGTCTATGCAGTGACCAGGGCCGATGGTTAGTCGGTGAACAGCCTTCGTGGGGTTGGCAGCACGTGAAACAATGTAAGTGAGAAACAGATGATACCTTGGACCTGATCCACGTCTTCCTCCGGGATCTGAGAGCTGCTCGTGTTATTCAGACTCCCCTGACCCTGGAAAGAGGAGGGAGGCGTTTAGCTGACACAGAGAAGCCAGGGGGCGCTCACACAGTGGGGGGGGGGGTCATGACAGGCTGTGGACGTCAACTGACGTCAACATGGCTGTGACATGAACCGTGCTTTCACAGCACCATCACATCTCATACTTGTATTTGACTCGGTGCAGTCCTAACGGCAGGGCTGTGGGGGACAGTACACCTGCACAGCCCTGGAGCAG
>NC_140562.1:2968738-3041238 GCF_057381845.1 Rhamphochromis longiceps
GTCAGACATGCTAAGAAACATCACATCGTGAGGGGAAAGTGTTCACAGGCAGTGGGACAGAAGTGTGAGTACACTCTGTTAGAGAGTGCATTGAAGCACACACACCATGAAAGAACTAAAGCACATGTGACTGTGGTCACAGACACTCACACTCTATTATAGAAATGTCTACATCTGTTCTATTGTGTTCCCTGCAAGCCCAGGGAGTCCTCATAGCTCCTCCCACGACTGGAAAAACAGAGAGCGATGGAAGGAGGAGGGTGGGGGGAAGTTAGTGAATCAGGAAGTGTAGAGGAATAATAAGCAGGAAGTGAGGTCAGCTACAAGAGGATGAAGAGTGGAAATACACTTGGTCCAGATGACCTTTGCAGGTATGAAGGTGTCTGTGAGAGGCTGTTGAAGCATGGAGAAGAACTGTACTGGTACAGATCTGCCAGAACGAGGCTGATGTTCAGAGCTGCAGTAACTACAGAGGGACGATGAGCCACAGCAGGCAGACGTGGGACAGAGCTGTTGAAGCAAGGTTACAGAGATCAGTGAGCAGAAGATGTTTGCTTTGAGGGTGATGATGGAGAAGAACAGAGAAGGTCAGCTTCACTGTGTCTTTGAGGATGAGAGAAAGCAGATGACAGGCTGCTGAGAGAGGAACTGTGGTGCTGCATGGAGGTCAGCAGTGTCAGAGCAGTGTGTGAGGTGGTGCAGGACACGTACGAGGAGACGGTGGTGAGGTGTGTGGGTTACATCAGGCATCTGCTCTGAGCCTGTCTGTGTTACACCTTCATGGATCGTATGTTTTAAACGGGGGTAGAGTAACAAAGGGAGGTCTGCCGGGGCCACTGTGGTCACTCGCAGTCACAGATCCAGCCATGACCATTTAAAAACAACTTAAAACTATAAAAACTTTGTGTGACAGTCTGTAAGTGTGAACAGTTTGGACTGGTGTGTAAACGGACGTGTGTGGGTGAGGATTTACCTCGGCTTTGGTGGTGGTCACAACCTCCTGATCAGGATCCTGGTCCAGACTGACGAGCTGGATCTTCTGCACAGACTGATGAGCTCCTGGCCCTCGGTTCAGAAACCTGGTCCTGCCCTGCAGAGAGGGGCCTGATGGGATACCAGAAGAATGATTAGAGGCTCGTGAGTCTGATCATTCAAAATAAAGACTCATATAAACAATCAGGTGTTTAATGTCGTGCCAAACACATGTGCACGTTATGTATTAAAAAGCTGCATGTCCACAGAGTCAGAGGCTCGCCGCTCCGAGTCAGCCCTCCTTACACCGACGGCTGACGCAGTAGATCATCGTAACAGCTAAGCTGGATTTGAGTGTTTGGACAAACAGACTTCATCACAGGTGAACAGGTACAAATCACCACCTACTGACCAATCAGATCTCCAGAAAACAGCCACTCCTGGGAGATCCCTGAGACGTGTGTGCCGACAGTCTAACGCAGGGGTCCCCAATCCCAGTCCCTGAGGGCCGGTGTCCTGCAGGTTTTTAGATGTGTCCTTGATCCATCACAGCTGATTTAAATGTATAAATGACCTGCTCAACATGTCTTGACTTTCTTCAGAGGCCTGGTAATGAGCCAATCATGTGATTCAGGTGTGTTGACCCAGGGTGAGATGTAATCCCTCGAGGCCTGGGATTGGGGACCCTGCTCTAACGTCTGATATCAATTCTTAAAGGAAACTTTGTTTTCTCTTGGCTGCAAACTATTTTACAGCACGTAGTTGTAACCTGTGTGTTGTGTTTATCACTGACAGTCAAACCATCAACCAGCACTGAGGCTACAGTAGCTCCGCCCCACTCTACTGAGTGCTTTAACTGGACCAACCAATCAGCTGCTAGTACAATAACCAGTGTGACTGGTCACATGTTGTCCACACCGTGGATGAGGGAAGCCAGGGTCGTGGGTTTGTTGGGCCCTGCCCTGCTTTGTTACTGCGCAGCCGCCAGTACGTTCTCCTCCAGTGGCAGCCAACGAATCAGAGACAGGAGTGAAATCGCTGACTCAGGCACCGAGGTCAGAGGTCAGCGGTGTGTTTACTATGGACTACACGATAATCAGCCCACAGAAACAGTGGAACTGCAAACATATCCCTCGGGTGTGAGTACGCCTGGATATAATAAGCCCGTGGCGTTGACACTCGAGTCCACCAAGCTACAGAGGAGGACGCTCCAAACACAGGACAGGCCCGCGGCCGTGGTCAAACACGAAAATCACCGAGTGCCCAGTGGACTGTGTCACGCTGAGTCACGGCACACTGCCCTCCCACCGCGTCCTGATCGTGTCTGCCAGCCTGTCCTATGACGGTAATGCTTCACCACCCGGTGCCGGTGCTACATACCCGCCTGCGAGTCCCTGCTCTGCCGGCTGAAGAGGCGAACCCCGGGAAAGCGGCTGCTGATGGAGCCCTCTGCCCCCCTCACCCTCTCCGCTCGGTACCGGGCGATCTGCAGCTCCAGCAGCTTGATTTTCCTCCTCAGGAACTCGTTCTCCTTCTGGCTCCGGGACATCTCCAGGTGAACCACCGCGTATCCATCGTCCACAACTTTACAGATTTCCGCCACGGCCGCGTTAGCCAGCACCTCCATGATGGAGGCGATCTGAGAGTGGAAGTCCACGGCGGCAGACATCTTCAGACCTTCGGCCCTCTCACAGAAGGCGGAGCCTGTGCGTTGTTACTGCTGCTATCTGACATGCATAACCCGGGACCACCACCTGCACCTCGGCTCACAGGACGGACGCTCTTCGGAAGCTTTAACGTCGACGGAGCTTTTCCAGAAGGAACCCCGGCGATCAGCACACAGCGCCCCCTGCGGTCAGGGGCGGTACTGCCTGTGAGCGCTCACCACAGCCAGAGCTGAGAGGACTCCCCGCGCTGCTGCACGAGAGCACACAGCCAGCCCACGCTGCAGTCACGGGCTGCTTTCATGATTTGTGTGTAACAGTGAACAGCTGTAAAGGGACAGAATGAAAAGATGAAATCCTTGGTTATGACATCAAACTACAGAAACCTGTGAAAATGAGGAGAAGCACAGAGCTGTGGGTGGACAGTCGCCCAGACAGCAGCACTGCCGTGGGGTGTATCTTCCGTTACTGCTTCTTTTCTACACCGGCACACAGTCACACAGACATGGACCAGTGTTACAGTTCTGTCCACATCTGTACTGCCTCACACACAGCGTTTATATATTTTATTATTATTATTATTATTATTATATTTTATTTTTTTACTATTTAATTTGTAAAAATGTGTATACACACACACACACACACACACACACACACACACACACACACACACACACACACACGTAGGAAAATATTTAGTATACACATCCAGAAATGCATACACTATTATATATTGTACATATATTTATTAGTTTCAGGTTGGCCATTCTTGTATTTTGCTCGTTTGTGTTGTTGTGTTTGCACATCTCTGTTGCTTGTGGGGCTCGCACACAAGAATTTCACTCGCATGTGCTGTGCCAGTGTGCCTGCACATGTGATGTGACAATAAAAAAAGTGATGTGATTTATTGTCCCAGTTTCATGTCAGATTAGGGAAAAGGATCAGCAATGGGCTCTTTGAGCTCTGCAGCCGGACGACGATACAAGACCACGGGTCAGTTTGCAGCTCAGACATCAGAGCGCAAACTCTAACGAAAGGAGCAAGAAAGGAAAGGACAATGGTTTCAGAAAATCCAGCAAACACAGAGAAATGAGACGCACGGGAGGGAGCAGCACAGTTTTCATTCAGGGCCCTGTGACCACTGTGCGAAGGACAGGCGTCACTGAAGTGACCCAAAACCACAAGAAGACAAAGAGGCAGCCAGATCCAGAGATGGGCAGTAACGCGTTACTGTAATCTCATTACTTTTTTCAAGTAACTTGGCCAACACTGGCCAGATCTCAGTGAGCTGCTGCAAACGGAGCTCTGCAGCCATGGACGCTTGTCAGCAGCTGAGATTTAGTGTTGCTGGTTTTGAACATGCTGGATCATCCACATACCAGCTGATGGCGCTAATGCGCCGTTTTGCTGTTTACCAACCTCCAATGAAACTTTAAAAACCCAAGAAGTGCAGCCCCCCCACCCTCCCCGCCAGGAGACACTACGGGAGTTTAAAGTAACGCCTAAATCTCGCGATGTTTGCCTCCAGTTGCTCTTTGGGGGGGATTACAGGCGAGTTGCACAAGGTCAGTCGAGCCGGTGTAGAGGCGAGCAGGTCGGCGTGTCCAGGCTTTGCGTTGTCCGCTAAATCATCTCCAATGGCCAGAGGAAGCCGCAGCCGTCCCTCGGCTCCAGCCAGGTGAGACTGTCACAGTACCTGTGTGTTAATATCTCAGCGCTGCTGCTGCATTAGTGCAAACGCAGCGCTGATCCCGCCGTACACGTGACTTTCACGGTGACGTGCGCCTGAAACACTGCTGCCATTTTTCTGCGTCACAAAAGGTGAGTGAAGCAGCTTCAGCTAACAGCTCTGAGCTTGGACAATTATACAAATATTAAAAACATAATTTGATCATCTCTGAACTAAAATGTGTTTAATGCTAGCCTGAATTCAGCTGTTGAAATAAGAACAGCACAGTTTTCACCTGTCATATCTGATGTAATATTCAGTTCAACATGTACTGACACCTCTCCAAATGAAATAAAATGATCCAGTTATGAAGCTGAACTTTAATCAGGAGCAAAGAAACCAAACACTAACATTTAGGAATGAGCGAAGTGACGTGTGACTTCTGGACTGAATGCATTCTGGGATGTTTGGCTGCACTGAGTCCACGCAGGCAACCGCCATCAATGCATCCTGGATAGGACAGGAGGAGCCGGAGCACATCTGGGAATTTGAATTGCAACAGAACTTGATCTGCGACGGATGACGTATCACAAATCCACACAGCATGCTAACCAACTCCAAACCTGCTAACTCTGATGTGAAGCCTACCCTCAGAAACTAACAGCAGCACAGAGAGCGTTCAGCAGCTGGAAGCTCTTGTCCTGCTAGCAGCAGTGTTGCATGACTGTTTTTCTCCTGTCTGTAGCCCAGCTCCATCCCACGCTCCAGCTCCTGTTCATGCACCTCCGGCCTCGCTGGCCCCAGCTCCTGCTCAGTCCCAGGGTCCAGGACTCATGGCCCAGATGGCTACCACAGCTGCAGGAGTAGCTGTTGGCTCAGCTGTGGGCCACGTGGTTGGCAGCGCCCTCACGGGAGCATTCGGTGGGGGCAGCAGCAGCAGTCCAGAACCAGCCAAAGCTACATACCAGGTAAGAGGTGGTTGGAAATGCCGCCCAGACAACGCCCAGCATGCCTCAGCTCTAATGTTGCAGCTGCTGTGGTTTGAAATGCCACGAGTGTGACATTTCTTTATGCTCTCATTCAGGAGCCCCCCCGGTCTGCTCCAGCCCAGCCAGGCCCCTGTCACTTTGAAGTCAAACAGTTTCTGGATTGTGCCACCAACCATACAGACCTCACTCTCTGTGAGGGCTTCAACGAGGCGCTCAAACAGTGCAAGTTCTCCCATGGTAAGTCTGGTAAAGGAGGCGTGGAGCCTCATACTGCAGCTCTACTCGGAGCACGCCACGAAAACCTGCAACAACAGCCCACCGGCTTCATGTGATTGCCCTGAGTGTGCAGTCACGTGATCAGTGGGGGTGGGTAGTCAGTGGAAAACAAACATTCAGGACCTCTAATCGATCCTGGTTATTTTGGTTCCCTCATTAGGAGCAGTTCCCTTTAAAACAAAGTGCGCTGATGGTGTCAGGAGACGACTGATGTCTGCAGGGCGCTCACTCGTGTTTGTTTGTGATTGTGCAGGTGTGACATCGCTGGTGTGATGAACGGACCCCCACAATCATGGTGAAGATCACGTGACACCAACGGGAGCGCTGTCCTTCAGAGAGAGTGTGTGTGTGTGTGTGTGTGTGTGTGTGTGTGTGTGTGTGTGTGTGTGTTGACTGTACAACAGTGATGAACTCTTTAATAAATAGCTGCTGTTGACGTCACGTGTTGGTCTGTCCTACTTTGGGATGCTGCAGCGAAACAAATGTTCACTTCCTGCTTTGATTATTTTCAGTGTGGGAAACTGATGATGATGATGGTGGGTAAACACTGTGAACATTAAAGGTTTGTTTGCTGGATTGGTGCTGTAAGTCTGCTAGCAGCTGGATACTCACAGGTGTGTGTGCCACACACTGCACTAATGTAAACAGCACACAGATCTGAACATTACAGAAATGTTTTCACATGAAAGCTGCATTTTAAATTTCACCAGGTGTTTTTTAATAGTCCCGTTAAATTTGCAAAAAACCCACAAAATGAATCGAGCCTTTGTGAGATCTGCAAACAACAGCTGAGCGTCCCTGTATAGATGTTTGTTTGAAAGAAGCAGCCAGTAAGGTTGCACAGAGGTCTGTGTGTGTTAGCTCCCAGCATGAGCCACACAACACTGCTTTCAAAATAAGACTGACTGTAACTCCAGAAACACTGAATCTAACAGATCGTTATCGTTGCAGCTCTGCCCGACACACGTTCTGTGTGTCTGAATGATGTCCTGTGTGGCAGCAGAGCTGAGTCTGCTGCACTGCCTGTTCAGAGGTTGGTGCAGATCATCTATGATGGATACCAGTTTGTTCAGGGCCCTGCTCCCCACCACAGCTTCCAGTTTGCAGCACAGAGGCAGCCTTCATTCAGTTTGTTGGTGTGAGCCGATCTCCCCGCAGTGACTGAAAAGCAAACACCTCATCACCTTCTTGTTGCAGCCTCTGTGTTGCTCGTCCCTCCTGTCGATGTGGTCGTCCCAGGATACATATAGGTCATGTCATCCCCCCTGAAGCCCTCTTACTCTCATGCAGGAGTCTGTTCCTCCCAGCCACTGCAAACTCTTTGTTACCAAATTCCATCATCATTCAACTGCTGGAGCAAAAATGATAGCAAATAAGGATTTATGAAATCTTTCTGATAGCGCTAGTCCTCCGTTTAATTTATATAGCTCCAAGTTACAACAACAGTTGTCTCAAGGCGCTTTATATCGTAAGGTAAAGAAAACCCCCAAAATCATGTGACCCCCTACGAGCAGCACTTTGGTGACAGCGGGAAGGAAAAACTCTCTTTTAACAGGAAGAAACCTCCAGCAGCACCAGGCTCAGGGAGGGGCGGGGCATCTGCTGCGACCGGTTGGGGGTTAATATATTTAAAATGCAAACGCTCCCTAATGACTGTGTGAAGGTCTGATCTGGAACATCCCTGAAAGCGATTTTTGTGATTCAGTCCACTTTTCTCTTTACAGCACAAACAGGAAACGAGCTCCTACGGAGCCCCGCAAGGTCCACTAGAGAAAGGAACTGAAGCTGTGTGAGATCCTGCAAGAGTGTTTTAAGTCCACGTGCCTCCAGGTCAGCACTGAGACCTCGGAAACAACCACCGCGATGGAAGACACGGCCGCTTGGCCTGAACTATGAGCACATTAAACCAGCCGTCCGGGACAAAGTCTTCCCTGTCAGTCTTGGTTAAGTTCACTAACATTATGCACTCCACACTGTATATAAATGCCACTTGTTTTGCACATATTCAACTCTGTATATTTTATTATTATTATTTTATTTTATTTTATTTTTTTACTATTTAATTTGTAAAAATGTGTACACACACACACACACACACACACACGTAGGAAAATATTTAGTATACCCATCCAGAAATGCATACACTATTATATATTGTACATATATTTATTAGTTTCAGGTTGGCCATTCTTGTATTTTGCTCGTTTGTGTTGTTGTGTTTGCACATCTCTGTTGCTTGTGGGGCTCGCACACAAGAATTTCACTCGCATGTGCTGTGCCAGTGTGCCTGCACATGTGATGTGACAATAAAAGTGATTTGATTTGATTTGATTTAACAGTGCTCTGGACAGTCCCGTGCGAGGCTCCGTAGGGCTTCATAAGAACCTGATGTTTAACAGTCCACGCTGAAGTTACCTGGTCTCCGTGAGTGCTCGCGCTTGTTTCGTTTTGACTTGAAGCGTGGGAGCACACACACACTGCAGCCGTGGACGGTCTCGTTTATGTTTAAACACATTTGTCCAGGTTTGTAGAAGTGAGAGCGGCTCTGTCCAAAGTGCTCACATCACTTTCTGGACCCCAACCAGCGAGCCGACGATCCAACATGCGGGCAGTCATGTGAGTGGGGGGGCTGTGATTGATGACACCTGACGTCATCAATCACAGTTGTAGTTTCCCAGCCCAGGTAAAGAGTTAAGGTTTTACATGTTTACTTCCGGGTTCGCCAGCTCTTACGACACATCCGTCTCAGCCTCCCACGGCCACGTCCGTGCGAGCTCCAGCAACATGCCTTTCATCGAGCTACAGAGCAACCTGCCCGCCGGCCAGTTCTCGGAGGCCTTTCTGAAGAGGCTGTGCTCCAGCACCGCGGCGGCTCTGGGGAAACCCGAGGACGTGAGTACGGCACACACACGAACCCAGCCCGACCTCCAGGCTGACAGGCCCGCGAGCGAGCGCCGCACACCGAGGATACGTGTCCGCTGATCAGCTCTCTCATCACCCTCTCAGCCCTGATCCACGTACGACAGGTGACCAATCACAAGCACCGATCGGGAAGAGTTGGATATGACGCGTGAATCGGTGAAAGTCACGCGCAGTGTTTTTACACGCGTCGAAGAGCCGCTTTGTCAACAAAGTTGATTCAGTATCACAGCTCCATCAGCAGGACACAGCACAGGCTGATAGCGCTGGATTATAGTCACGTGTCTGAAACGAGGGTGTAGTTTCTATTCTTGCAGCTGCAGCCTCTGGATCACGCGTGGGGACCTGCAGGTTTTAGATCTCACCTGAATCGCACGATGAGTTTGTTACCCGGTGTTGTGCCAAAAACGGATTTCCAATGTGTCTGTGTATTTTTTATGAGTAAAATCTTTACATGTGTTGGTAATAGACTTCGGTGAACAGGGTTTACAAAAGGATTATAAATTGAATTAAAAAATTATCAGTTTTTCAAGTATCTGTATAACTCTGTGTTACTGTAGTTACTTTATAACAAATTCGGTCCTTTAGCCCCACTTAAAATATGTTTACAGAACTATTGTAATTTTTGCTGCCATTTCTGCTGTCCTCTTGGCCAACTTACTCTTACAAGAGACTTTTAATGTTAATGAGAATTGCATAAATAAAGGTCATATAAAAGTCACTGCCAAAAACTGATTGCGGCTTCTACCTTGTTACACAAATGTTGTTTGTGGCCAAAGATGGCTTTATGTTATCCATGAGGGATCCATTTGACATATGTTTCACATATTATAGCCCAACAAGTTATTTATAGCAGTTTAAATTAGAGATGGACCGATCCGATATTACGTATCGGTATCGGTCCGATACTGACCTAAATTACTGGATCGGATATCGGAGAAAAATAAAAAATGTAATCCGATCCATTAAATATCACGAAAGCACCTCACAAAACTTGCAACACGCCGTAACTCACCTCAGAACGTTAGCACGTCGGAGCAGTATGCATCACGTGATAGAGCGGCTGTGGCATGCGGGACCTGTCGGTGGTCTGGATAGCATGTGGAGCTTCGCTAGCAACCCGGCATTTCATCTCCGACAAAGTTATCCCCGAGAGAAGTAAAGCAAGTGTGTAAGTCCATCTCTGAATGTTTGTAAAGCATTCCTGCATTAAGCTTAACAAACGACTGCCTCTCGCTCTCCGGCTGCTACTTCAATCATGAAACTGCTTAAATGATCAGCTGATCGGCTTTTCTGTCGCGAGTCTCTCTTGTTTGTTTTTGGCCCACTTTGCGCCAGAAAGAGGAAACCAGCGGCTGAACAACAGCAGCACGTTTAAGCTTGATAAGCTGTTGTTAGAATTTATTTAATATTACTTTCTACTCCAGGATCTTTTTCTACGTAGCTGACGCTGGTAACTGTGCAGGGGCGGATCTAGCAAAGTTTAGCCAGGGGGGCCGATAGGCCATTAACTGGGAAAAGGGGGCACAAAGACATACTTTTCTTTCTTATTCTCATTTAAAATGTCGAGCTTTTAATAAATAATTATCTGACACCCAAAGTTTTAATTTGATGTAAAATGAATAGAAGTCAATTACTGTATATAGTGACTATTAAGTCTAATATATATACCCTAGTAAGCTATAGTACTTTTTACTTTGGGAAGGTACCATCTGTGCAGTCTGCAATTTTGTTGAAGAAAGATGTTGAATCTATTTAATATTTCTTGAAAAATAATTGATTTCTGTGCATTTTTTTTCACACTGCATCAAATTAAGGTTGATTACGTCGATTAAGCATCATGAGGTGGAGCGTGAGGGGTGGTTCCCTATTTTTTATTTATTTATTTTTGTTGTTGCTGGGAGTTGGAACCCTATTAGTTAGGTTGCTTAATATTTACGCTAAGTACTCTTTAAAATACCAGAATAGGGAGGATGGTGTAGGTTTAAGTTTATTAGATTGATCAGTATTGCTGAACTATGAAATATTTTTTTTTGTATACAGGTATAACAGAATAGCTTTAGTGTAGTTGTTGTTTTAAACTTGAGTATGAACTTGCAGACTTGCAAAATGCAGCAAGATATTTTAAAAAACAGTTTTGTTGATTAAAACACACTATATCGGATTCATATCGGTATCGGCAGATATCCAAATTTATGGTATCGGTATCGGACATAAAAAAGTGGTATCGTGCCATCTCTAGTTTAAATACGACCAATCAGTTTTTGGCAAATACCGGAAATCAATTTTTGGCAGACAATCACTATTTGGCACAACACCGGCCTCTGGAGAACCTCAAGACATGCTGAGGAGGTCATTTAGCCATGCAGATCAAGGACACGTCTAAAACCTGCAGGACACCGGCGCTCGAGGCCTGGCGTTCCCCACACCTGCTCTGATGTAAAGAATAAAGTAAATGCCCTATTCCAGCTGTAGCCAGCAGCTACAAACGCACTCCGTGTAGGACCACTCAGGCTTGGAGAGCTATAAAAGCTTTAAAGCCAACAAGCAGTGAAGCTGCTAATAAGAATCCACATTTAATACTGATGCTCATCAGAGAAACACAAAGACTTTGGACAAACCTGGATGTCGAGGTGATGTTCTGGAGATCTGCTGTCAGTGTTTTTGTCTGCATTTGTAACAGAACTGTGACTGACCGAGTGAAGAAGAGCACGCTGCTAAAACTAGTTTCCATGGAGCACAAACACATGAACAGCATTTTAATCAGCATGTCGTGTGTATCGGGATCCAATGATAATATTAACATGTATGTGCATTTGCTTGAACTCTTGTTTTTTACCAAACCTAATGACATGCTGGCAGAGACCGCTCACATCTGGAGCCGGGACAGAGGACGATGTCTCACCAGTTTACAGGAGAGCAGTTAAACTGGGATACTGTGTTAGGTCAGGGCTTGTCAGCATGCAGTTCAATGTGCCACAAGTAGCTTTCAAATACCTATGAAAATATACATTTCATCCAGCAGATCAGGTTACTGTGCTAGCAGCGAGGAACGTGGCTAATTTCACACAGCTTTGTCTCAACTCAAAAAGAAGGAAAAGCTAATGATAAAAATTTAAACCTTCTCAGATAAGAAAGACTTGCCAACAAACAACGCAGAAGTATGGAGAGCAGAATGTTCGTACAGGGCGTCGCTTCACCTTCGGTCAGGGTCATAGCCACTGTAGGAGGTCAGAGGTCAGAGTTACTGTGTCCACCTCCACAACTTTTAAACACTAATATTTTACCCCTCAGAGATGTACATGAAAGAATGTGACTCTGCTTAGAGAAACACGAACTGTACCTTTGCACAAAGTCTGATAACACCAAACTATTGAACACTGTATTATTCAGTGGATTAACTGCACTGATGCTCGTGACCGTGTTTAAGGCTACGTCATGTTTTGCGTGTGCAGCGAGGACACAGAGGAGTAACTGGTGCACCTGTGCTGCCCTCTGTGGAAGTAAGCACACTTAGTTTGTTTGATGAAGCCTCGCCCGTGCAGCCTTCTTTCTCAGTCGGGCTTCAATGCGAGTGTCTGTGTCTTTGGTCCAGCGGATGAACGTGGTGGTGACGCCGGGGCTGCCGATGCTGATGGCAGGTTCCACCTCTCCGTGTGTGATCCTGTCAGTGTCTGCTATCGGTGTGACTGACACCGCCGAGAAGAACAAGGAGCACAGCGCCAAGATCTTTGAGTTTCTGACCAAGGAGCTCGATCTGAGCCAAGACAGGTGAGTCTGCTGTGCACACTCGCTGTAGTTACCTGTTTACTGAGGCTGTCTCCTTAACAGCTTGACAGTGATCACATGTAAAGGCTGTGAATGTTAATGATTCACTAACTGAATAAACTAACGGACATGAGCCGCTGAGCCTTTTCTGAATGTAGACAGCTGTTGTATAAATATACTTTGGAAAGAAGAGCGTGTACGTTTACTACTCTGTAGAATGCTATAAAGTCAAACTGGGCCCGATCCCAGCAGAGCCCAGCACTAATCAATGCCACTGCAGCACTCAGTCAGTCAGTCAATCAATCAATCAAGCCTTTTATTTGTCACATGCAAAGTTTACACCTGCAGTGAAATAGGACCCCCCCCCTCCCGTCCATACATACATAGCACAGACATCACATGGGGATACAGGTCAGAGATCGGTAGCGTTACAGAGAAACACTGAAATATACACTACAATGGGAAAGTACAAGAGGAATAAAAGAGACCTCTACTCATGCTGGGCTCCTGGGAGGACAGCATGAGAACAGGAAACAACAAAACTCCTCTGCACAAAGAAGCACATAAATGTCCACAGCACAACATTATGGAGCACGTGACCAGCCACAGGGTCGGGTGGGGGGTGAGGAGTAATCCGAAGCAAACACAGCAGCCATCCTGCCCAGCGCTACCATCCAGCGCGGGCTCAGACCCGCCGTGTTCCCAGGAGGCAACAAGCATCGAAGGCGTTTGGAAAGGGAGGGAGGATGAGTGTGTGCATATCAGTGTATATGTATGTGTGGGCGTGTCCAGAGTTCAGCTGAGACAGTGTCCTTCGCCCTGCCAGGCTCAGTAAACAGTCTTCCAGCCAACCCAGGTGGCCTTGCATGGAATGGGAAGAACAGACTAAACACAGTCGTTATCAGGGTGTTGTTGTTCAGCTCCAGCCTTGCGACTGCAGCTGGCGCCGAGAGGGTATCCGCATGAAGTGATGGTGCTTTTTACTTTAGTGCGAACAGCTCATATGAATTTCAAAGCAGTTCTACAGTCCAACACTGGTCTCTCAATCTCCCGTTGGAGAGCCGCGAGCTTCGCCATACTTACGTTCTGTGATGTTGTCATTCTTGTGCTCAAAGAGCCGATTCTGAGAACTCACAACAGTGGGCCTCCTCGAGATGTCATCCAATTTGGGCTCAGAGATCTTATTCTGAGTATTCACAGCAGCCGTAAGCTTCTCCAAGATCTTATCCATGCTGCGTTCAATGAGCCCATTTTGAGAAACTCACGCCTCTTCCATCGTTCCAATCCCAGCGGGCAGCCTTGTGGGGGTTTGAACAGCCGGTTCTGCTTTCTTAATTCTTCGATAAGTCAGGGCCAAGCCAGCTCCGATCAGCAAGAACCCTGTTACCATGGTTCTGAATAGGTAGATGTCTTCAGCACTCAGGCTCACCCGAGCCCAGACTTCTCGTTGAGAAAGGGGTGTCAATTGCATTCAGGGACCAGTTGATCCAACCCATAATTCTCTTTTAGGTTTTAGAGAACAGACTGTGAGAGTGTTCCACGGAAAAGTAATAAAAAGTAATACAAAAAAACACGAGACTAGACAAGGACACAAGAGGCTAAGCAGGGAAGCTAAGGGAGAGGAGAAAAGTGCGACCGCCTTCGTCAAGAGCAAGAGCACTCGCAACAATCAGAAAACAAGCCCAAATCCTCACCTCTGCACCACCGTGCTCCACAACACTGGTGCAGAGGTGTTCGATGTGCTGTGTTTGTGCTTCTTCCTCCTGTTGTTGCAGATCATCTGGACACATGTGGAGCATTTCCCATTAGGATGATGTAGAGAACTGATTTGGTAGAAAGATTGCTTCCAGGGCCAGTCTTCTGTCTGGGATGATGGTTTAAACACAGTAAGCATTAGTGCTGCTGTCAGCGATGAGTGTGCTGCTCTCATGTGGATGTGCAGACTGACTGCTGTGTTTGATTGGCAGGATTGTGATTGTGTTCAACGCGCTGGAGCCTCACCAAGTGGGGAAAAAGGGAACCGTCATGAGCTTCCTGTGAAGGCTCGCCTCCCTGAACGACCGGCTGTACCACATCAGCACCCGCCCCCTCTGCACAGTCGTTTAAAGGTCACTTGCTTCATTTTCACACCATGATCATTTCTGCTGTCTGAACCAAACCCAAGCTCTGCGACTGTTACATTCGCTTGGTTTCTATACTTGTTACGAAGAAGCGCACAGAGAAAGAGCTCTAAAGTTTGAGTTTTGATGTAGCAGAGGGCTCCTCTGGAAACAATGTTACTGTGATGTGGATGAAATAAACACAGTTCACTTATGTGTGTGTGTGTTTGCCTTCTTTCACATGTTAGCAGACACGTGTGAGCCATCACTGCACGTTATACATCTGCTGCCAGATTCTCAAAGCTCAGCTTCACCTGAAAATGTTCATTGTTTCGTGTGTTCAGCAGGTTCGATGTGCATCTTTGCACATTGGTGATTTCAGTCGTTAAAGAAGTGCGACGTACAGCTCGTAGCTCCTGGCTCACACACATCAGTGAGAAAGGTGCCACTTTTTACATGTGTATCCTAAATGTGTTAATATTCCTTATCTAAAGAAGACATGGCTAAATGCCTCGTCCTTACTGAGCAACACGTCTTTATGTGTGAGAGCAGAGGAAAGCTCCTGTGTTGGCTGAGGTAGAGGACCGTCTCCATTTGCAGTAATACTCAATCCTACAGTTGGAAATGTACTGGAAAAGGTGAGTTTAATCTAAGTGATGAACATCAGTGTGAAGGGTTTAGTCTCTAGAATCTGGGTTAGAGAATAACTGGATGTTCCAAACAAGCTGCTTTGGCCTGACTAACACAATGATGAGCTGTAAGACTTCACCAGCTGAGTGAACACGGGTACATTTATGAAGGCAGTCCATGCTAGCAAGTGTTTGTCATAGGAGGTTACTGACCCTCATCTGTCCCTGAAAGAGCAACAACAGGAGCATAGCTCTGAGTTATGTAAATGCTCAGATGACCTTTCACCCAGTGCTCTGCAGCTCAGAGAGCAGAGAGATGGAGCACGAGGACTCCCCGTTGGACTGAACTCCCTGAATCATCTGGCTCACAGCAGCTGTGAGACGAACCTGCAGAGAGCCCCTGATATTAAACGTCACAGTGTATGAGCAGGAAACACTGACTTTTAATGCAGCCAGAACAAGACAAAAACGTAATCACGCAGGTCACCAGTTATCAGTGGAGACGTGACTGATCTTTGGTTAGGGCCATAATAAAAGTTAACGAGGAACAAAGTTAGGATCTCGGGTGATTTTTCAGACGTTCAGCTGGTCGGTTTAGGAGCCTCTGTCTCAGCCTCTCCCAGCATCCCCCTGTGTGACACCAACACCCCTACATCCATGAACCTCCTCTGAGGTCTTCCTCTTTCCCCCGGCCTGGCTGCTCCATCTTCATCATCCTGTGTCCAGTACATCCACCCTCCCTGCTCTGCACATGTGCAAATCATCCCAGCCTCTCTGACTCTGAGCTGTTCCTCTGATGGACTCATTTCTAGTCCTGTCCATCCTGCTCACTCCCAGTGAACACCTGGACATCTGAATATCTTCATGCTGTGGCTCATCAGCCCTCTGTAGTTACTGCAGCTCTGTACATCACCCTGGTGCTTGCAGATCTGTACCAGTACAGTTCTCCTCCTGTGAAAATCCTGGTTAGTCCACTGTCCTCCTAAACAACCGACTCCACAGGATCGTCCTCTAGAGTAGCCTCTTCATAGCTGCCCTCACCTCCTCCTTACTAATCCTCTGCTCTTCCTAGCTGTCCTCCACTTTCTTCATTCATCAGCTGATTAAAGCACTTCTTCCAGCTTTTCAACACTCATCGCTCTTCAGTACATTCACATCTCAATCCTGAAATGCCTTCACTTCAGGCAGATACTCTGACCATCAGCCAGCGGTGGGGCTGCTCTTTAAAGACTCCAGCTCCATTTGTGCTTGGTTCTGCTGTGTGAACACAGACAGAAGCTCCTCCTAGATGTTACCACTCGCGCCTCTCATCACTCCTCAACTATTCTGAGCTAGAGAAGAAATTCAGATGATTCCTGAAGAATGGGACTCAGAATTTTACAGTGAAAATGACAAAATAATTCCAGGTCGCCTGTATGCTACTTAGGTGATAAAAGGTTAATGAGATCACCACAAAACCACAGTCAAAAGGATTTCTCTCAGTTCACATTCAAACATCTGCCAGGATCCACAGGTAGATTATTTATCCATGAATCAGTCGAGGTGGGAGATTCCAGCGTTCTTTAGCCAGACTTCCTCATCAGTCTCAGTTTGTCTGACGCTCCACATAAGAGCCAGATGTCTGTTGAACTTGACTCTCAGGTTTGATGCCGAAACACTGCCCATGTTGGCTTCCTACCAAAACAATCAGACGACTCTCTAGGAATGAATCAGAGGGAAGGAGGTGCAAGCTAATGCAAGCAAGGCACTACCAGCAGTGCAGCAATGATGACAGACGGGTGGCTCAGCTGGAGTTCAGCGTGCCCACATCCATGTGTCTTCCTTCTCTCCATCATACCAACCACCTCTCTGCCTTCACCAGACTGAGGAATATTCTGGGACCTGCTGTATATTGTGAAATATTTGTCCTGCCTGGTCCTTAAACGTGTCTCAAGCTGTAATAAACTCATTCATAGAACCATGGTTACCTCTGCAACTAAAAAGACCAAATAAAAGTGATGAAAACAACAAAACACATCAAAATATGACTGAAAATATATATTAACAAAATCAACATGAACATTGCGGATCCCCATCACGGCGCCAGCTGCAGGCCCAAGGCTGGAGCCGAACAATCACTCCCTGATAATGACTGTGTTACGGCTATTCTTCCCGTCCCATGCAAGGACACCTGGATTGACTGGAGGACTGTTTACTTAGCCTGATAGGCCGAAGGACACTGTCTCAGCTGAACTATGGACACGCCCACACATACACTTACACTGATAGACACTCACTCATCCCCCCTCCCTTTCCAACGCCTTCGATGCTTGTGCCCTACCGGGGATGATAGCAGTCAACTGGACCAGCGCAGATGCTGCAGGACCGGATGCGCTGTGTACACCGGCTCTCTCTTACCCTTTACCTGTTGCTGGTCTTGTGTTTCTATGGTGTATTGATAGTCATGTGCTTTTGTGCTGAGGTGTTTTTTCTGTTATCAAACTGTTCTCCCACTAGGAGCTCAGTCTGAGTGGAGTTTTTTTTCTCCTCCTCTTACCTCATGTTATGTATTTTCGTTGTTTTTTCCTATCAGCCTACCTTTCTGACATGTCTGCCCAATGTGATGTTTGTGTAAAGTTGGTCAGAAGGTTCCTTTGTAAGTGTGCATGCGCCATTAGCGTGCTGCCTGCTGTAACCCTAATTTCCCTCGGGATGAATAAAGTATTCTGATTCTGATTCTGATATGTTGTGTGATGAAACTGCTGTTATACCAGTTCCTCTTATGCTGGCAGTGTGGTCATATCTTAGACACGCCCACCGAAGAAAACATTCTGGCACGTTGGTCCGGGCTCTCCTGCCCCCTGGTGGTCATTAGGGAATGATGCAGGCTTGTCATTGGCTTCATGTATGTGAGTGAAGTTGCCCCCCCACCTTCTTCAAATCCAACAAAAGTGGTATCAAACGTTTGTGCTGGTTTGTGCTGCTATCATTTTAAAGATATTAATAAAAATTTCTAGAGGTCATCAGAGGTCAACCAGCCCCCCCACATTAATGGAATCAAACAAAATTGGTGTTAATCAGTTGAGCTATGTTTGTGCTGGTTTGTGCTGCTAAAATTGTCATTTGTGCTGCTTCTGTTTTAAAGATATTAATGAAAATGTAAAGGTCAAAAGGTCAACCAGCCCCCCCACATTACCCAAATCAAACACGATGTTAAACGTTTCTGCTACGTTTGTGCTGGTTTGTGCTTCAAAAATGTTCGTGTGTGCTGCGATCATTTTAGAAATATTAATAAAATAACGTCTTGATGCGTGCTTAATCATCCAGGTAAGTAAATCCCAAAAGGTTGATTCTGTTCATCTGGACATTTTCAGTGGGAGAAAGAACGACCTCCAACGCTTCTATGACTGGGATGCAAGTGAAGACAGATGTAACATCTCTCTCACTGTACATGTACTGTGTATAAAATTAGAGAAACACAACCTGCACAAACAAAATAATTTGCAGGACAAATGTTTGACATCAATTTTGTTTGATTAGAAGAAGGTTGGAGGGCAACTTCACTCACATGTGTTTGTAAGGTTGGGGAAACCTGCAGTCAGCTGAGACTGAAGAAGTCACTTGGATGCAGAGGTGGGTCGAGTATCCAAAAATTGTACTCAAGTAAGAGTATCATTACTTTAAAATATTATTACTCAAGTAAAAGTGAAAAGTAGTCGTCAAAAAAGTTACTCGAGTAAGAGTAAAAAAGTACTTGGTGAAAAGGCTACTCAAGTACTGAGTAAGTAGCGAGTAACTGTTTGAAATGTCTGATTTATTTTATAAATCAATGCTATCAGACAAACAAAAATACATAAATATACAAATTTTAGTATTTTCAAATATATGTAAAAAGATCCACAAAATAAGGCACAACAATTCTAATTTAAGATTTCAGTTTTTCACAACGTAAAGCTTCTTCAAGCAAAACCCACAGTAAATATATTCACATTTACAGCAGCCTCAGAGAAAACATTAGAACGAGGCAACTTCAACATAACAGACTACAGCTGATGACACTAAGTTTGCACCTCTGAAGCCCAACTGATCCCCCATGACTGCATTTAATGTCAATCATTTATATGAGATAAGCAAAGTCTGTGTATCAAAACGTTTCTGACAATATTGCTGGACACAATTGAGCTATCGATGTAAAGGTGCCTGGTTGTGTTGCACTGACCCGATGTTACTAAATATAGGCTGTCATATATTAACTGTTCCTCTACATTCCTCAGTGAATGCAGCCATTATTACACCCCTGAAAACAGGAAGGAAAGAATCACAAGTGATTTTGTGTTGTTATCTCACAGAGTAGTTTAATGCAATGAGGAGAATGTGCGAAAGCCCCCTAGTGGAGATTGGAGACACTACCAATCGATCCCAGAAACTAGCCGATTAGTATTGTACAGATCGCAGTTCTGGTGAATAAAATGACAACCACTGATGCAACATGAAAAATAATAACTTTTAAAATATTTCCATATCTTATTTACATTGTCTTTATGCTTATGTCAACTAAGATGAATGTGCATTAACTGTATTACTTTTTACTTTCAGTTGTGAACCCTTTTTATACATAAGAATAAGAATACCACATGACTGTGGCCTTGTGTTATACCCTCTCTGCTGCAGACAAACACAAACATCGTGATTAGACATTCGGGAAGAGCCTCTTAAAGATGAAGGTCTGTGTCTCTTGACCTAAACACATAATCCAGTTAAATCTGATTTATGTTCATTAATGCCCCTCACACTGTAACTTAAAGTAATAAATCGGTCACTGATTAATTACAGAAGTACGTCTGTGAGCATAAAGATGTAAGCCTTGGACCATCAGGATGAAATGTGGTTGGGAAACTTAACAAGCTTTGATAAAACTTCATCAGTAGCTCAAGCAAGACCTCAAAACCTTCGATCACCACGGGTGGTTAGCAGCCTGTGGTTGTACCATGCAGCCTAACAACATGCAGTAAATTGCAGGTTAAAGCAGTCTGCTTACACATTGTTAAACGAGGGAAGGGAACTAATGTGGCTGTCACATTACCCTTTTGTCCCATTTCATCCCAGGACTCGATTGAATTGCTGCTCACTTTCTACAATACTTAAAACTGATCAGTAGGACCTGAAACTGCAAACATTCAAACATTCAGGCCAAGAATCAGCTGGTGAACATATTAATCTACTACAATTAGCAGAAATGAATAAATAAACAGAAGAAAGTTAGAGTGATATCAGAGTCATGCAAGTTTTTGACCAGGAGGTTAAACTCATGCAAATGAGCTTCACCCAGGCTCATGAAAACACCGTCCTGCTTATAAACAGCAGATCATTTGTGTCAGTGTGTCAGGATGGTTTATATTTGAGCTTTTAGTACACACAGAACAATTTTTATTAATTGTTTTTAGCGATTACCAAAGTCTGTGAATCCCCAAATTGTGCAGTTGTTCTGTTTGCTCCCCCTGAGGTCACTTTCACCATGTGACAAAAACAACACCCCACTCCACACACTCGGGCCACCAGCAACTTTCTAAATCCTCAATAAAAAGCTGACAGGTTGTGATGATGTTCCAAATAACTTATTAAGAAAACAACTAAATACACAGAAAATGTTATGAAAATTGGTTTATTTTATATCTCATAGTTTTAAATGATGCAATAAAAATATGTATAAAACATCACAAACTGTAATATTTTACAAATGCTTATGTCCTGCTGATGCAATGGAGACATCTTCCAGTGACAGTCTTCATCAGTGTGAGTGTGAGGAGGATCCTAAACCCACCGACACAGAAGTGCATGTTCACAACTCCCTCTGTGCAGGCGGGGTCAGGACCCTCCTCACCCTGGGTGAGGAGGGGTGGTGCTGTGGCCAGTCAGGTATGAAGTGCTGAGAGTGGATCTTTGGTCCTCTGTGCAGCTCTGTCCACTCTCAGCTGCCCTGCAAAGCAATAACACAAGAAAGCTGTCATTTTAACACAAAACAGCATTTCCATTGTTGGCAGCTGCAGTATGTTGTTAAAAAGCAATTTTAAACCCAACGTATACACATGAAAAATATAAATAAACCTAAACCTACAGTGCTGCTGACAGAGGATGATGATTTATACCAACTATTGGAAGAATTTCGCCTTCAATACAGTTTGTTGTCAATGTGAGGTGATAACTTACATAGTTGGACCACAGCACCACTCTCCCGTTTTTCACTTGGTCATCCATCCTTCTCATCGGGTTGGTCGGGGTAAGGCTGTCTTCTGGGTGGGGTGTTTGCTCCATCTTGGACGTTGAGCGTCTGAAGTGTTGAATTCTTAGCCACAGGCTATGCCTTATGTAAAAACAAGAGACTACAGTCAGTTCACTGCATCATATTTAAACCTTTTCTACTTATTTGTGTTGACATTAAGTACAGACGTACCTTTGTCCTGCATGGTGAATTAGGGCTTGGGAAAAACATATATTATTCAAGAAAAAAACAATACATTTCACATGTGTGAGTCAGATGTTCTTATATCTGTAAAAACAAAAACACAAAGGCAAAGTTTAAAAACACGTTCTAACATAAACTAATCAGAGTCACTGTCATCAAGGGAAAGGCTAAAAAGCCTCTCCCAGAAACGTCTGACTCCAAAACAACCTGAGGATGTTGAAGGGGCATCAAACTGGTCACTTACCTTGCACCTCTTTGCACTTACCTCTTCGGTGCAGATGTCTTCTCTGCTTCTCTTTTCTGAGGAAGGAGCAGCAGAGAGAGCAGCAGAGAGAGCAGCTGAAGAAGCAGATGAGAGAGCAGATGAGGAAGAAGCAGCAGAGGAAGCAGATGAGGAAGAAGCAGCAGAGGGAGCAGCTGAGGGAGGAGCAGCTGGCGGGTCACCAACTGGGGCAACAACTTGAGGGAAGAGTGGGGCGTTGGCCTGGCCAAAAGGCGGCATGGCGATGGGGGCAGCACCTGGAGCAATAGGATGTTGCCAATCGTGCCAAAACGGCCCTGGAGGGTGCTCCCGGATGAGAGGGGAATCATCTCTCTCATCCATGGTGTCATACCCCGAGTCATCGCTAAGCCAATCCCCCCACTCTTCTGAGTCGTTCCAGTCAGATGAATTGTCAGTCTGTTCACTCACCTCTTCATCATCTACAGGTAGGTAGGGGGGGTACTCACCATACTCACCTTGCTGTTCACCGTCATCAGCATCTGGTGCTTCATCAGAAGAGGGTGAGGGTGAGAGAGGGGAAAAATACTCACCATACTCACCTTTGCTGATACGCTGGGTATCAGTGTCCTGAGCTTCACCAGAAGAGGTGGTGCTCTGGAGACTGTCATCCAGGATCCTGATGACTTCAGGAAGGCCTTCTTCTGCAGGGCGTTCAACCACATAGTCAAGACGCCCTGTGAGGAAACAATTTTTAAAATAAGATTAGGAATGTAATAGACACCCAGTGTTAAAGCAACAGACCTACATCTGTTAGTTTGAGCAGAGCATGAGAGAAAAGCATTTTATGTCAGACTGAATGACACTTCTACTTGTTCAATCTTTAAGTGAAGTTTTTTAATAGAAGACCACCAAACCTCCACCAAGGCAGCTCACTCTGTGTACTTTTAAGGTGACACTATATTGACACTGTATTTAGTGTACATTCAATTTGTTTTATTTGTTCTTTGTAAGCCTTTATGCAAACACTATGTTGGAATAGGTAATGGATAATAAGTATTGATTTGTAAATAGCCGAACATGAGTAACTTATTATATAAATATACTACAGTACATTTAGAACTAACCATGCAGCTCATTCTCCTGTTTTATTTACAATTCACGATGTCACACATTTTGAAAAAAGCTCAGAGGTTAAATATGTGGATGCAAACCATCCATCCATCCATCTTCATCCGCTTTGTCCGGGGCCGGGTTGCGGGGGCAGCAGCCTAAGCAATGTTACATTATGCAAACCATAATGTAACATTTAGACCACATGTACCAATCGCATTTTTTTTAAAATAAAAACACAACCTCCTTGGCAAGAGTAAAAATTGCACACACAAAGCTCTGCAGGTATGTCTGAAAATGATGGTCAAGTGAAAAACAAACAAACAAACAGAAACTCTTAACTCAGAATCCACATTTTTAGAAATGTGCACAAGGACTGTATCTGCCATAAGGACAGACACATCTAATCTGTGGTAAACATGCTACCCCTGTGGAAATATCCCTGTGGAAATATCCCCGTGTACAATATCTCTCTCTGCTATCCAATAAGGTTAAAAGCATTACCGTAACAGAAGATGGGTCTTAATGCCATTATTTCTACTGTTTTCATATTCTTTTCATATTATTTTATTTGTATTTTTTTTTTATCTTTGTGTTTTGCAGCAGAGAAGAAATATCGTTTGTCATTAAAGCCTTTGATCCGGAGAAGAAAAGGATGTCAGGAGGGGACCTGGATCTGTGTGTTTACGCCTGCGTGTTCTGACGCCATGACAGCTTGAAGATGCCGTTACCACAGAAACGGATTTTTGGGCATTTTACAAATTTTAGTCCATTAAGCTATTTTTAACCATTTCATTTTAAAGAAAAGTGTCAAATTTGAAGCCTTCACATCAAAGTAACACCTTTTTTTCGTATTCATACACCGGTCGTTAATAATTTCTACACCTCTCCCGGAAAATTTAAAGCATACAAACAATTTACGGGAAACAATCTTGAATACACATATTTGATCACGTTAAAACTTGATATTCACACTGGAACTTGTTAAATTATTACAGTCATTTAAAGTTAAAGAAATTTTCAAACGTACCTGCAGCGAAGTCCAGGTGACAGTCGAGGAGTCCGGGTCCACGGCGAGCCATCTTCAAACTTGAAAAACAGAAACAAGTACAAACAGATGAAGTACTTGTTGTGCTCTCAAGTTATATCCGCTTTCAGTCAAATGTTTTGCAAAACTTAGCTTTCCACAGGCTGAGGTTGGAGCAGGTCGAAACAAGTCCACGAGCAAGTGTAAACGGACGATTGGAGCCTCGTGCAGCGTTTAAATACCCTCGGCTGCCATGGTTACGGTTGTCAACGTGTGTACACGTGCACTGATAGAACTATATGAATGGAGCTGACCGCGGTGTAATTTACAGTTCATTTATGGTCATTTACTGTCAGGGGTGGAAGTAATGAATTACAAATACTCACGTTACTGTAATTAAGTAGATTTTTTGGGTACTTGTACTATGAGTAATTTTTCAAGTGTGTAATTTTACTCATACTTGAGTACAACTTACACCATGTAATCTACTTCGCTACTTATAAAATCAAAAGTCGCTACTGAGTACGCCCACAATTTGACTTAATATTCAAACCTTTCGTCTGCATTTTTGCAATCGCAACCGCGCCAATTTAAGACGTAAGCAAAGAATAAACTCCGCTGCAGCAGCAGGCACAGTCTGGAGGTGCTGAATGGTGGAGTACAAACTACTTTATAGACGAAAGATTTGGAGACAAAGAAGCCAAAACGGAGACAGAGGACAACACTGTCAACCATGAGAACGAGCAGAAAAGACGGAGGACGCGTGCCCGTGGCCATACCCGCGTGCCCGTGGCCGTACCTGGAGGGATTGTTCATGTGCAGAGGGAGAAACGGAGACAGCGTCCAGATGCAGTGCCAACTTTGACCTCTACAGTCATTTCAGCTTACAAGACTTCAGCGTCTAATCTTAAAAACACACATTGAGGTAAGAGGTTTTACAACTATACGTGTATGATATTGCTTTCTTATTTTCCATGTGTGTTAAGGTTATTTTGGCTAAGATATTGTCACCGCCATTGGTTAGCCTGATATTAAAATAAGACGGAGCTAGCTAATGTGCGTGTGTGTGTGCATGTTTTAGCTTATTATTTGGATAACCACCGTCATTACAATAAATTAAACTTGTAGTCATTTAAAACTCACAGGCCTACAATCAGCTGGCCTATATAAAAAACAAAACTTGAACACAGTGCTGAGCTGCATCTCAAATTAATCTTCCAGCTCTCAGCTGACACGTACCAGAGCCCGATTGATGGATCAGTTGATCAGTATCATTGGCCTGATATAGGTCTATCATAGTGACGTGGCTCTTAATCAGTAGGGTTATATGTTTCCCAATATGATATATTTTTTTAAAGAACATAATGTGGATTGGTTTTATTTGTTAGCTGTATGGGCAGCATTTTTGTGTATGTGATCCCTTTTCTTAAATTAGATTTGCTAGATACACATATTTTGCTCTCTTAGTATTTTTAGGACCTGACTAATACTGAAAACTTTAGGGTGATACTGATAAAAAGGAGTTAAAAATTTAGATACTGATACATTGGTCGATACTCTTTTTACAGATAGTATACATATTACAGAACTTAGAATGTATACAGAAATTCATGTTTTTTGCAATGATCGTTCAAAATTGGTTTACACTTGTGAATAAATACAGCAATATATCTGCAAAATTTGACCAATTCACCACTCTTTTATACTATGCTCAACAATCAAAGATTAGCTCAAGTCTAGTTGAATGATGTTTTAAAAATGTGTTTTCTTTTAGTGTTAATCACAGTGAGGTTATGAAGTAATGTATGAACCTGACATATGATAATATTTATCTCTACAGAGGAAACATCCATCGAAGATTGAGCAGTGCAATATCACTGTGGCATCAACATCTCGTCAGCGAAAGACCACAGCCACACCAAACAAGCTCTCAGCAAATACACAAGTTACCAGACCTGATGTTGAGAGCTGCAAACAAACATGTTCCACAAGCAACTGTTGACAGCTTGTCATCAATTTCATATGTGAGGGTCTACAGCCATTTGCAGTGGTAGAACAGCCATCTTTCAAAGAATTGGTTACCACATTACAACCTCAAGTCATCTCCAGACCCACTGTCCGTGCCAGAATCTGTGAAGCTGCTGATCACATGAAGATGACTTTGGTTGCAGCATTCGATAAAGTCAAATTTGTTGCTACTGATTGTTGGTCAGCTCATCAGAAAAGTTACCTTGGAGTCACATGCCATTGGATAGAGGAAGAGTCTGCAGCACTAGCGTGCAAAAGATTGAGAGGGTCTCACACATTTGACATGCTTGCTGGTGCGCTTGATGATATCCATTGCCAATACAAGATTAGAGGCAAAGTTGTAAGAACACAACTGATAATGGATCCAACTCTGTCAAGGCCTTCCACATGTTTGGGGCACAAAATGATGCAGATGAAGCTGAAGATGAAGCAGACCCAGAAACTCTTGACCTGACTGACCATATTGACTACCATGAGGCAGGTGCAATTCTTGATGAAGACTCTGGTTTGGAGTATCAACTCCCGCCTCATCAGTGATGTGCATGTCACCTGCTAAACCTTGTGGCAACATCTGACGCTGCCCTAGCAGAGAGCATGAGTGACACCTACAAGAGGCTCTCCCGTGCAAGCTTTGCAAAATGCCAGGCCATTTGGAACAAAACTGGCCGGTCTCATTTGGCTAATGAAGTGGTAGAGGACAAGTGTGAGCTACAGATCATCTGTCCCAATGCAACACGGTGGAATTCAACCTACCTTGCCATTGAAAGGATAATACGCATCATTGATGAGAAGGAGGAAGATGCCATCAGGAGCATTTGTGAGGAGTTCAAGGTGAAAATGTGAGTAAAATTGGACACCTCACCTCCACTACTGGAACTTCAACATTATGCACTCCATACTGTACAGTAACGCCACTGTTTTGCACATGTCTCACTCTGTATATTTTATATATTTTATTTATTGACTCTATTTAATTTGTAAAATATGTGTACACACACACACACACACACACACACACACACACACACACACGTAGAAAAATATTTAGTATACACATCCAGAAATGCATACACTATTATATATTGTACATATATTTATTAGTTTCAGATGTAGCCATTCTTGTATTTTGCTTGTTTACGTTCTTGTATTTGCACAACTCTGTTGCTTGTGAAGCTCGCACACAAGAATTTCACTCACATGTGCTGTACCAATGTACCTGCACATGTGATGTGACAATAAAAGTGATTTGATTTGATTTGATTTGATTGGACACCTACCAATATGGTTGCAAATTTTGTGAATTTTCCTTAATGGATGGTTAAAAACGTGAGCAGACTCTTAATATTAAATCAGAAGATCCCTATTATAGTCATGGTGGGTTTTGTTGTTGTGTCTTACAGGTTGAGTCCTGCAGAAGTTGCATTCCTTAGGGAGTACTGTACCACCATGAAGCCACTGGTGAAAGCTGCAAACATCCTTCAGTCTGAGTCCACTTCCTTTATGGGATGGCTCCTGCCAGTAATCCAACAACTACTGTCCAAACTTAGCAGGCTGGAGACATCAAGCATGACATGCGTGCCACTCATCAGAGCCCTGCAAAATGGCCTTCAAAAGCGTTTTGGAGCGATGATGGAGGATCCAGAGTTGGCTGCAGCTGCAGTCCTCTTACCCAAGTTCAAGACTTCCTGGACTGACAGAGCAGATGTAATAGAGGCTGGTAAGGATTCATGTGATCCCACTTTTGTGTAATCTTACATTTGAACACATGCTTAAGTGAGTATTTCACCTAATACGTTGTAAGTTATTGATGGTCTGTCCTGAATACTAAACAATCCTTTTTGAGAATTTGCAGATTTTAAATTTGTGTTCAGGAATAATCACTGAAATTTAAATAACAAAATTGTGTTATCTACTTGCAATTACAGCCTTGACATACATCAAACAACATCTTGAAACGACAGAGCATGAGAGTGAGGATCAGCAAAGAGTCATCTGATGAAGATGAATTCTTCTCCAGACCAAAGTGCAGCTGAGCTTGATGGTTACCTTGCTTGTGCCACAGACACCATGGAGCTGCTGCACTCCTTCTCAGCCATCAAAAACCTCTCTCTTAAACTGAACACAGCTCTGCCTGCTTCTGCTGCGTGTGAACGACTTTTTAGCTGTGCTGGTCTACTCTTCACTGCCAAACGAAGTCGGATTGCCTCTGTTAATTTAGAAAACCAGCTCGTGCTGAAACTGAACAAAAGGTTCAGAAAGTAAAGTGTGACAGAAACGCTAAGAGTTTAAGACACTTACCTGCCTGTTGTTCAGTGTATGGGGAAAAGTTTAAACGGTTCTACGCATGTTCAGAAACATTTTTGTCATTGTTTTAACAAACAAAATTCCTTCTTTTATATCTACATTTATTTACAAAACAAGTTACCTTTCTATACCTTGTTCATCTGAGAAATGTGCTTTGAACATAAATATTTATACTGGTGAATCGAGTCGAATGCCTGCTGTTGACGACAGAATAAAACATCAGTCTGTTAAAAAGTAATTAATACTCCGAGTAGTTTTTGAGAACAGTACTTTGTACTTTTACTCTAGTATTTTTTTAACACCAGTACTTTTACTTGTAATTGAGTACAACTTAACCAGTGTAACAGTACTTGTACTTGAGTACAAGTTTTGAGTACAGCAGGTGGATGAGGGAAAGGGGAGGAAAGAGGAGGAGAGACCCGTGGTGGCCGCCGGACCGGCCGCGTTTCGTATTGGGCTGAAAAGGAAGGTGATTTGTCCAGACTTCAGCTTGAATGAAAAAAAAGACACAAAGCTGGAGTTATTCTGTGTCGTTACGCTGCAGCTGCCTCTTCTTCTCCCATTCTCCCCCCTCCCTCTCCTGTTGCTACTTAAATGATGAAACTGATCAGTGATCAGCTGATCGCTTTTCTCTCTTGTTTGTTTATATTTCGAGCCAGAAAGAGGAAACCAGCGGATGTCGCGCTAAACAACAGCAGCACGTTTAAGCTTGATCAGCTGTTGTTAGAATTTATTTAATATTAATTTCTAGTATCAGCTGATGTTTGCTGGAGCCACAGCTGTAAAGCTGCTGGTCATGATGTCGGTTTGGATATGTGGTGAGAGGGAAACATGAAGATGAAACCAGGAGATGTCCTTACTGAACCATCAGAGCTGTGATGGAGAAACAGGCATATTTTTGTCATGGTCTGCGTGGCAGACCGTGGGTGTGTGGGGAAGGAGGACCCAAAATGCGGATTAATGCAGTGCATTTATTTACAGTGAAGTAAACAATATACAATAATAGGTCTAGGTCCCTCAGACCCAGATCCCTGACAATTTTAGGCTGGGACTGAGCTACAGATGCATTTTGAAAAGCCTGGCACTGAAAGGAACCATTATTATGGAGAGACATTTAAACAGGATATTGAGAGCCCAGTTGCTTTGCAGACGTAAGTACAATCCGGACGTTGGGGTAGATTTTATTGTCAACCAACTGGGCCTGGGAAGGATCACGGTTATCGGTCAAGTGTTTCGTGCCCACAAATAAGTATTTCGTGCGCACGTTATACCCATTTCGTGGCCACGAAGTAGTATTTTGTGGCCACAATTTATTTATTTTTGGACCATGTCATCAGAGGGGCTCCGTACATGCTAATATCACATCTTCACATTTTTTTTAGAGGTAAAAATAACTTTGCACTCTGGCTACTCACCATGCTCTAAAACAGGTATATGTTAGCAATGACAACATTTAACAAATGTTTTTAAAATTCTAGCCGTGCTAATTAGCCTTAGGATTGGTTGAGGTCTGTGCAAGCCTTTGGAACAAAATCAGTCTTGTAAAGCTCACTATTTTCCGGGTGAGCGTATAGCACATTTGTTAAAGTCAGTCCGGATTGTGTTGTGGAGTGGGGTCATGTTAACAATCCATTCAAACTTGTGGTCTTCAAGGTCAACTTGATGATTTATTGGTTGAAAATTGACAAAAAGCTTTAGAACTTAGAAACTATCATTCCTACAACTGTGCTGTGTATATGTCACAACATATAGCAGGAACCTATAAAGGTAGCTGACCTTTGACCTCTCCTTTAAGAAGGTACATGTAATGTCTACAGTGATTAGACATACTTAATAAAACAGTGTGGGGCCCAGAGTACTGTTGTGCATCAGTGTGGAACATGTCAGTAACACTGAGGGTTACACACACTTTGCCAGGTACACCTGTTCGTTGCAAAGTTGATGGTGTGTGTGTGTCTGTGTGTGTGAAAGACAGAGCGAGGGAGAGCGAGAGACAGCTTTTGTATGATAAGCTTCATGTTATGGATGCACAGTGTGAGCACTCAGGTCGCATCAGAGCATCAGGCTGTATAGTGTGAGACCTGCATCGTGACCTATGAACTTCTAACCCCTGAGATTCAATTGTACAGTTTGAGCATCAGCTGAATAACGGGACTGAAAAAAATCGCAGTGTTTGCCCAGCTTAATGCAGACTGTTTAAACTAAACAAGCTGCTGCTCCACATAATAAACCCTGCCAGCCGCAGTGTTGCCTCTGTTTAACAGTTAAAGCAGTGGAGACGAGCTGTTTGCATGCGTGTGGAACCAACCTTTTGGGATTTACTTACCTGGAAGATTAAGCACGCATCATGTTATGTTATTAATATTTTTAAAATGATAGCAGCACAAACAAAGATGTTTGCAGCACAAACGTTTGATACCACTTTTGTTGGATTTGAAGAAGGTGGGGGGCCAACTTCACTCACATGCTTAATGCACTTCACCTTTGATAGAAACAGATTGGACCTCAAGCACAGCTTTGAGATACTAAGTGCGTCTCATGTAAGGCTGTTGGTAAAAGTTACTGGTGTAGATTCAAAGCGCAGTTTATTTTTTCATTTGTTTCCAGGAGAGTGAACCCAGCCAGTGCTCTGCAGCTGCTGGTTTCACTGGACACGCCTTGTGTTTAAACACATTTTGTGTGCTTTTTAAACACGCTTATGTTTTTACCGTCGCCATTAACTCCACTATCAGGGTGAGGCACACGACAGCAGGGGGCGGGGCGCCAACTATCTTAGAGGGCTTTAAACTCTTTGGTGTCCGCACCCTGCTCAGAAGGAGCCGACACAGGACCGTCAGCTATGGCGCTGGAGCTCTACCTGGACCTGTTCTCGCAGCCCTGCCGCTCCGTGTACATTTTCGCCAAGAAGAACAACATCAGCTTCGACTTCAAGAAGCTTTCTCTGCTGGACGGTGAGTTCACGCACGCAGACACGAAGAACGTCGCCAGTGTGACCGTTCACAGCAGCAGTAAGGAGGTTTGGACGAGCACAGGTCTGAGTTGTGAGTCTGTGAGGGTGTAGATCAGGGTTTCTTTGAACTTGGGTTCCGTTGCTTGCAGAGCAGCTGCTCCGTCGGTCCGCACTGACTGCCTGACGCTGTCTGGTTATGTCCACGATGATCATGTGATTCTTCCAAATATCTGCTATTAAAATGTGTGCGTGTGCATGCGCGTGTGTTGGTCCCAGGCCAGCAGTATGGGGAGGACTTTGGGAAGATCAGCCTGATCAGGAAGGTCCCAGCTCTCAGAGATGGAGACTTCTGCCTGGCTGAAAGGTGATTATGTCAAAAAGTCGTGAGCTGAGGAAGCGCTGGTCTGCCGTGACGGTCACAGTGATGTCTTCTCTGCAGCATTGCTATCATGTTGTACCTGGCTGAGAAGTTTAAGACTCCCGACTTCTGGTACCCAGCTGACCTCCAGCAGCGTGCTCGTGTCAATGAGTACCTGTCGTGGCAGCACACGGCCATCCGGATGCACGGCTCCGAGATCTTCTGCCTCCGGGTACGTTCCCCTTCACTGATCTTTGTAGGTGCTGTTAGATTAGTAATATCCCAGATAGCAAGGAAACATTGAAACAATGTTGAGTCAATATCAGGCTGTGTCATTGAATCAACGTCGAAGTGTGACGTTGACCTAACGTCACTCTTGCACCCTTTTTTAACGTTGAAACAACGTCAGGTTTTGATGTTGAATCAATGTTGAAACCTGACGTTGATTCAACGTTATATTTTCTAATACTGCTGACATTGAAACAATGTCAGATTCTGATATTGAAACACTGTTGAGCTATGGTGTTGATTTTCCACCTCTTTCGCACAGTTGCTTTTTATTAAAACAACAGTTAAATCATGACTGGAAATCTACCTTTCTTTATAGGTATTTTAACCAATACTAAACTACTGCATGTTTCCATCAATACTTCAACCACCTAAACACATAATTGTACTTATTCCTCAAATTGGACACCCTTTATAAAAAAAAACCAAATGTCTCACAATGTATCATGTCAATATTAATATCCTAAAATAAGAAAGCATTGCATGTGATGTAACAGAGAAAAAAATAAACCAAAAAAGGTCAATAGGCATGTTTCGTTTGCTAAATACTTTATTAAAAGACAGTTTCCTATTTACGTTTATATGATTCACAGAAGTTTGTAATTTTTACTCCGGGATGGATGATGTGCGTCCTGCACCACCCAAACGATCTGGGGCGTATCGGAGCCAATTCTGCACTGCTTGTGCAAAGACAAACTCGGACATAGAGTTTGCTCCCAACTGCTGCGTCAGGCCATCTAGGACAAAAATACACACACACACACACACACACACACACACACACACACACACACAAAAAAAGTGAATTAGAGCACGTGAATAAGCTCTTGTTAACTGTCTTCAGCTGGGAGAAAGTATGTAAACTCCTAGGCTGATAAACATGAAAGTCACCAGGCGTAAATCTGCAAACTGCCGCATTTGATTCCCAAAGAGCTATGAGCGGAAAAAGTGATAAGTCTTAGCATGGTGTACCGTGTATCCTTTAAAACAAAATAAACATGGGGTCCTCGGGCTGTACAAACTACAACCCGAGGACTAAACAAGCCAAAGACCAAAGACTCCATCTCCAGATTAACTGGACATGAAAGTCTTGTTATTAAGAAAGAAAAAGTAATATAGCAATAAAACGGTAAAACTTACAGCGCTCTGCAAATGCATATTTGGTATCTTTAAATGCCCTTTTTTGCTTTGTCTGGTCCTTGGTTTTTTTCCCTGCCCAGTTTAGTACCGAGGCCAGCTCGTTTGTAATGGCATAAGCCATTACACGGCGGACTCGCACCTCCAGTGTGGTCCCTCCAATCAAGGCAAAGCGTCTCACCTATAGACACATTTTAAGAGATGGAATTAGCGTGTCTCATGTCTTAAATGTGTATGCAAGTGCTTGTGTGTGTAATCAACAGGCCGTTGTTATGTATTTAAATCACATCTGACAGCTATTATACTTTATAGTTACAAAGTGTACATAACCTTTATATACTTACCATTGCCTTATTTGCCTCTTGTGATTGAAGAGCTGGCTCTGCATTGTTTAGCTCCTCAATGTTGTGCAAGGGCAAATCCAGAGGCAGTACCCCAGCATCTACCGATTCATTGCAGCAGGGATGGCGGATGGCTCTGACCTCCTCACGGAGTTCGTTAACAGCTCTCGTCAGGTCAGACAGCATAGTTAACATCTTTTGTGAGGTCGCATCTGTTTAAAAAAAACAATTCTAGAAATATTAATGGCTTAAGCAGTGAGAGGCGAAAAACTAATAAATAAATAATAAAACGCAGTTTACGTGTGGACAAAAGGTGCAAACGCAAGGTAGGTGAGCGTGCAACGTAAAGTTTGAATTGAGTGCGAATCGAAGCGGGTGCTCTCCAATCATTAAAAGTAACAAAGTCATTGAACACATTTATACAGTTACCTTTACGTTTATCAATCATATATCACAGATTTACAATTTTTTGTAGTACTATGCTAAAAAGCAACTACAGAGCGAAAGTCTGGGTCAAGCGCCGAGGCGACGGCAAGAACAAAGGAACCCTCGAAGCGTTAAAGCTAGCTTTGTATAACGGAAAAGTATGAAACGAAAATGTTTTCTTTGTTGATAGACTTTGTTTGCAGTGCAATTTATTTGTTGCCGGATTGTAAGAAGAAAGTAGACACAATTTCGGGCTCCCACATTTTATCCGAAACTTTACATTAACAAGTTTGTTTTGTTTTTTTTACTGTTATTCAAATGCAACCGTGGAAATAACGAATAGAACAAAAGTCATTCATTCTTACCTTATACTAATCGTGGTGCAGGCCAGTGCAGTGCATGAACTGATGCCTTCTCCGGTCAATTCCGCTGAGAGTAAATCTAATGTCCCGCTGTACTGTACAAGACAATGGTTACCTGGCGGGATGTACCACTGTGAGAGGGGGTGCTATGGAATAGTCCAAGTGGTAGCAGCTTTAATTTCCCGCTCAACCATAAATCGATGGTTTTTCAACGTGATTGTTGTCACCTTGTCAACTATAAATAGATCAACAATCAACGATGACAGAACAACAGTGAATCAATGTTATTTCAATGTCAGTGTCAGGTTTGTTGTTTCAACATTGGTTTTGTGTTGACATTTCAATCCTGACGATTCTGATGGTTCAGATGGAAAATCAACATTTGTTCAATTCTCCTTGCTATCTGGGATCTTATCACCATCATGTTCTAGCTTTGTTGAAATACCCTTTCGTCTGGTTATGAAGTAAAATCACTGTGCAGAGTGATGTCACTGAGCATGTCTGGGCCAGCTGGTGAGGGCCAACTGAAAATGATCAGCAATAAATGCCACTGCTGGAAAACAGAGAGTTCAGCAGTTCTTACTGTGCACCTCTGTGGTAAAGTTTCATCACTGCCATTTCATTGGTCTGCTCGCTCAGAGAGAGAGAGAGAGAGAGCTGCTCTGAGCCAGTAAGCTAAAGTCATGCGATGTCATAGCCGTTGACTTAAAATCCACATCATTCAGACATCGTCTCCTCCCCGGCGTGTTCGAGCTTTTACTTCCTTCCACCTCTTTGGGACAGATGCTACTTTTCTAGTTTGTTGGAATTTGCTCAAAGAAAAACCCAGAGTCACCGTGTCATCATTCATCTCCTGAATCAGATTGTGTTCAGCATTAAGCTCATTGTTTCACTCACACTGAATCCATTGTGCCTGTAGCTTATGATTCCCAAGGTCATGGGCGTGGAAATCCCAGAGGACAAAATGAACGCGGCCTTGGACGATCTGAACTCCTCCCTGAAACTCGTTGAAGAAAAGTTCCTCCAGGACAGGCCCTTTATCGCTGGAGATCAGATTTCACTGGCTGATCTGGTCGCCATTGTGGAGATCATGCAGGTGAGCGGCCCAAATGTACCCGCAGTAACAGGAATCAGAATCAGTGTTCCCACTATGAGAGGAGCAAACACGAGATCTTAAACTCATTCAGGTCTCCGTCACACCATCATTAAGTGCACATCTGTCATTTCTTTGTAAGTTGGTGCATTTTTGGCATATTGTCCCTTTAATCACATTTTAAATGTATTTTCCAGTCCGGGGGCGGGGGGGGCAGAGCCATTGCAGGGGGGGCGGTATGAAGGAAAAAAACAAAACAAAAACAAAGAACGTTTGGACACTGCTAGCATCGTGGACAGGTTTTTGACGGGGCTCCCACACAAACACAAAGCAGGAGATGAAGCGTCGCTGAATATGTTTCCAAACCAACTTCATTCTGAGCCAAAGACTAGAAAATCTGGTGAAGCAAATCTGCCCTTTGGCTTCACCTGCACAGGTGCTGAGGTAGGTCTCCCTGCAGGTTCCCCTTCGTCGGGAGCAGCGCTGGGCTGTTTAAATCACAGACAAACAGGATCCCACATTCTTGATCTTTAGTTCACAAACACTTGTTGTAATGACTAACTGCTCCTGACATGTTGGAGATGTTTGCTCTTTATACAGTAAAGTTACAGCAGGATACAAATAACATCAGGCTGATCCTGCCACAGTTTGTTCCCCCGGTTCAAATCACAGACAAACAGGATCCCACAGCTGTTTATGTTTTTGAACACATTTTGCACAGAGAGAAAAATGTATTGATGCAATGTTGAACATTATTAGAATAGAATAGAATTCAACTTTATTGTCATTGCACATGCACAGGTACAGGGCAACGAAATGCAGTTTGCATCCATCCAGAAGTGCTTTAGTGATATAGATATATTACAATATATATTAGCAATAATATAGATATGTGAGTATATTACAGAAATAGGTCTATTATGGTATGTTATAATGCACACGGTATGAAGTATGTTGTGAATATTCTATAACTATAAGTATGTACAGGCTGTAGTGAGTACAAGCTATGTACAGGCTATGAACAGGATATAAATATGAAAAACTATACAGAATATGAAATAAATAACTTTACAGAATCTGGGATATACAGCTATACAGAAATGGGAACTATGCAAGTTGTAAACAGTTGTAGAATTAAAGATTATCGAATGTACAGAATGATTATTTACACAGAGCTATACAGTAGTGCAGTTAAGATAAGTGAGGGTGTAGATAGTTTCTACAGAGGCTATATAAAGTGCTAGTGGTTATGAGTGGTGGTTCAGTCCATGTTATTATTGTGTTTGAGGGTACAGTTGTCCATTGTGGGTGTGTGTGTGTTCAGTCCATATGTTAACGTGGGTCAGATGTCAGGAGGCAGAGTTCAGGAGTCTGACAGCTGTGGGGAAGAAGCTGTTCCGGTACCTGGTGGTCTTAGTCCGGAGGCTCCTGTAGCGCCTCCCAGAGGGCAGGAGGGTGAAGAGTCCATGTGATGGGTGACTGGGGTCTTTGATGATTTTCCCAGCCCTTTTCAGACACCGCTTCCTGTAGATGTCTTTTATGGCAGGAAGTGGTGCTCCGGCGATGCGCTGGGCAGTTTTCACGACCCTCTGCAACGCCTTCCGGTCCGAGGCAGAGCAGTTCCCGTACCAGACTGTTATACAGTTGGTCAGGATGCTCTCGATGGTGCAGCGATAGAAGTTCACCAGGATGTCTGAGGACAGGTGGTTCTTCCTCAGAGTCCTCAAGAAGAAGAGGCCCTGGTGAGCCTTCTTGACCAGCTTGGAGCAGTTGGTCGTCCAGGTGAGATCCTCGGAGATGTGGACTCCCAGGAACTTGAAGCTGCTCACACGCTCCACAGCCGTCCCCTTAATGTGGATGGGTGGATGTGGGTCAGCATTCCTCCTGTAGTCCACGATGAGCTCCTTGGTCTTCTCTGTGTTAAGCAGCAGGTTGTTTCTGTCGCACCACTCAGCCAGACGATCCACCTCCTCCCTGTAGGCAGCCTCATCGTTGTCACTGATGAGGCCAATCACCGTGGTGTCATCTGCAAACTTAATGAT
This sequence comes from Rhamphochromis longiceps, assembly GCF_057381845.1. Classification (NCBI taxonomy): domain Eukaryota; kingdom Metazoa; phylum Chordata; class Actinopteri; order Cichliformes; family Cichlidae; genus Rhamphochromis; species Rhamphochromis longiceps. The sequence goes on from NC_140562.1 coordinate 3,005,858, forward strand.
GGTGTTGGAACCATCAGCAGGTCTGCAGTCGTGGGTGAAGAGGGAGTAGAGGAAAGGGCTCATCACACAGCCTTGTGGTACACCGGTGTTCATCGTGATTGTAGATGAGCAGCGGTTATCCAGCCGGACATGTTGGGGGCGGTTGGTCAGGAAGTCCAGTAACCATTTGCAGATGAGGGAACTGATGCCCAGGTCTGTCAGTTTCCTGATGAGTTGTGAGGGGTGGATTGTATTGAATGCTGAACTGAAGTCTATAAACAGCATTCTGGCGTAGGTGTTGTTGTTGTCCAGGTGTGAGAGGACAGAGTGCAGTGCGATGGAGACTGCATCCTCTGTGCTCCTGTTCTGGCGGTATGCAAATTGGTGGGGGTCCAGGGTGGGGGGGAGACAGGATTTGAAGTGTGCTAGGACCAGTCGCTCTAAGCACTTAGTGATGATGGGGGTGAGTGCTACTGGGCGGTAGTCATTGAGGCAAGATGGGTTGGAGTTTTTGGGTATGGGGACGATGGAGGTGGATTTGAAGCAGGCCGGTACCACAGCGTGGGCCAAGGACAGGTTGAATATGTCTGTGAGCACTCCTGCAAGCTCCCCAGAACACGCTCTGAGAACACGCCCGGGGATGCCATCAGGGCCTGCAGCCTTGTGGACATTGATCCTGCTCAGCACCGCTCCTACATCGGTGGGGGAGAGAGTCATAGGTTGGTGGTCTGGCGTCATGTCTGCTTTGGTTGTGGTTGTGGGGTTCCCTCGCTCAAAACGAGCATAAAAGTTGTTGAGCTCGTTGAGGAAGGAGACATCAGAGGATGCGGGGGAGGGTTTGGTGGTCCTGTAGTCTGTAATGGTCTGGAGTCCTTGCCACATGCGTCGGGGGTTGGAGTTGGAGAAGTGTTCTTCTACCTTCTTTTTGTAATGTGTTTGGCTTTTTTGATGCCCTTCTTTAGATTAGCCCTGGCTGTGCTGTAGGCGTGTGCATCTCCTGACCTAAAGGCGGTGTTGCGGGCCTTCAGGAGGAGACGAACATCCCGGTTCATCCAAGGCTTCTGGTTGGGGTACATGGTGATCCGTTTCTGGGTGGTGACACTGTCTGTGGTTTCGGAGATGTAATCCAGTACAGATGAGGCGTACTGGTCCAGGTCTGTGTGGGTGAACATATTCCAGTCTGTGTTTTTAAATCTGTCCTGGAGCACTGCGTCTGTCCCCTCTGGCCACACTTTAATTGTCCTCACAGCAGGTTTCACACGTTGGATGAGTGGTGAATACCGAGGTGTGAGGAACAGGGAGAGATGGTCCGATTGTCCAATGTGGGGGAGGGGTGTGGCTTTGTAGGCTCCAGCCAGGTTGGAATACACATGGTCTAAAGTCTTGTCTCCTCTGGTGTGGCAGGAGACATGTTGGTGGAATCTGGGGAGGACTGTCTTTAAGTTGGTGTGGTTGAAGTCGCCAGCAACAATAAAAGCAGCCTCGGGGTGTTTATTCTGGTGTTTGTTAATGGCTGCAGAAAGTTCTTTCATGGCCAACCTAGCATTAGCGTCGGGGGGTATATACACGGCAGTGAGTATGATCGAAGTGAGTTCTCTGGGGAGATAATAAGGTCTGCATTTGACCATTAAAAACTCCGCATTAGGTGAGCAGTGACTATCAGTACACAGGAAAAAACTACACGTAAAATAATCACACTGTGACGCCTCTGCCTTTGTAAATAGAGGGACAGTAACTGCGTGTTTATATGTAAGCGTGTAAACCTGCAGATAGAGAGAAAATACTGTTGATCTGACTATCTGCCATTCTGCAGTTCATCTCATGTAAACAATAACGTGGCCACAGCGTGATGTGAAAAAAGTTACATACCTTTGACGCTGCGTGACGAACTCTGTATTCCTCGTCCACACGTAAACGCAAAAAAGGAGTTTAAAAATCTCAGTTTTCAGTGATTTGAAACGCCATTTACGTGGGCGAAACAGTTGCGTGTTCAAAATCACCCGCGTAGGTGCGGACGCAGCGTGACAGAGTTAGTAGTTTATGTTATTACTTCCTGCAGATTACTTGTATTTGCTTAATTGTTCACTAAATGTTTGAGGTGTGAAATAAACAGCAATGGAGCAAAATATGGGCGTGTGGTTGGAGGAAGGTTTTTTTGTTTTGTGGGGGGGGCATTTTTCTTGTGAAACAAAGGGGGGCCCAGCAAAAAAAGTTTGGGAACCACGACATTTTTTTTTCTTTTTGTGTCCTGTTTGGATCTTTAGCCGTCAGAATTGTTGTCTTAAGGCCAAGAAAGATGCCAAGCAGATTTATTTTACCAAGTGGATCATCATGGCCTTGCCATATTGGTCCATTTGATTGACCTTTATTATAATTATGTATTTATTTTATTTTACTTTCGGTTGCTACAAACGAGACAGACATGACTGGGGGATAGGACAGGGAGAAAGAATGAAAGAAAGAGAGGGTGAGAAAGGGGGGAAGAAAGAAAGGAAAACAAAACACCTGGATCACCTGTATGGAGAAGAAAAAAAACAGAAGAGAAAGCAAACAAAAAAAGAGCAACATAAAAACAGCACCATCACAATAAACTAGCTAGCAGTAGATAACAGTAGATACTAAATAACAAACGATATTGTGCAGCACGCAAGATAGACAGCGCACAATGTGCTTTGAGGCAGCAGCCAAGAAAGCTGTAGTCTGCGTCTGTGAACACCCGTGTGTACACCTGTGTGCACACCTGTGTGTACACCTGTGTGGATCAGCATGCTTGCATTCCAAAGGTTTCTCCATGTAACGATCTGCTAGGGAGTGTGGGGAGTCACAGCCCCATCCCCCAGGGCATGAAGCAGGTATGGAGGAGATCCAGACCCCAGACATCCAGAGGACCCGAGGAGGACAACCAAAAAGGGGGGGAACCGTGCCACCCTCCTGGGAAGAGCTGAGTAGAGCTCCAAATGAGAGGTCACCCCGCAGCTACGGAGCAGAGGCCAGAGGGGGTTGCAGTGGCGTGCCCGCGGGCTCTGCCGGCAGCCAGCTGTGCCAGAGAGGACCGAGCTTCAGGCCCAGAGGCCTGAGGGCACCCCACCCCCCGGAAGGGGCTCAGCCGGGCCACAGGCACCCGGCCCCGCCAATCGGCCACCAGGAGTGAGCCGGTACATACATGAGCGCCCAGCCCCAGACGACAAGAACCACCAACACACCAACGTCTGAGGGCATCAGCCACCGGCAGGGAGTGTGGTGAGGGGAGATAGGCCTCCGTACTTTGGAAGGCCTGAGATGTACCCAGAGAGGTTGAGTCTAAGACCCAACCTCCCTACGCCCGCTCATATGTAGTGTTGCTGTGTGCTGTTCTAAAGTGCATTTAAAACTCAGGAGAGCATGGTTCCTGCTTCCTATCAGAGAGCAGCACGGCTCCTCCCGAAAACCCTCAGTGTCTATATGCATTTAAAATTGAGGGTAGGGCACCAGCGCCAGAGGTGGGTTGGAGTACACCGACCATCCTCTGGATGCTGTAAAACGTGCCCACCCCCAAGGCCCTATATGTATGTGTTATGTGAGAGTGTGAGTAATGTGGATGTCTAGGTTGCAGAATAAAATTGAGGCACAGGCGGCCAGAAGGGGACAGAGGGGGCGTGCCTCCCCTGCACCCTGGTGACATACCTGCACCCCAAGCCCTGCGTGTGTGGGTGGGTGTGGTAGAGCGGGAATAGGGAGGCAGCTGAGGATGGGGAGGGAAGAAAGGGAGGGGCAAGCGGCCCCTCCCTGGGGCCAGCTCCCCCACTGAACCCAGTATGCACCCCCACACTCTGGAACCCACCAGGGCAAGGGGGCCCAGGCCCATTCAGACCAGGGCCCGCAGCAGCAGCACCAACCAGCCCCACAGAGTCCGGGGCAGCCCACCCGACTCCACCCCAGAGAAAACTGCACCCACCCCATCATCCAATCATCTCCCAAACTACAGGGAGTGCAGAATTATTAGGCAAGTTGTATTTTTGAGGAATAATGTTATTATTGAACAACAACCATGTTCTCAACGAACCCAAAAAACTCATTAATATCAAAGCTGAATGTTTTTGGAAGTAGTTTTTAGTTTTAGCTATTTTAGGGGAATAACTGTGTGTGCAGGTGACTATTACTGTGCATAATTATTAGGCAAATTAACAAAAAACAAATATATACCCATTTCAATTATTTATTTTTACCAGTGACACCAATATAACATCTCCACATTCACAAATATACATTTCTGACATTCAAAAACAAAACAAAAACAAATCAGCCACCAATATAGCCACCTTTCTTTGCAAGGACACTCAAAAGCCTGCCATCCATGGATTCTGTCAGTGTTTTGATCTGTTCACCATCAACATTGCGTGCAGCAGCAACCACAGCCTCCCAGACACTGTTCAGAGAGGTGTACTGTTTTCCCTCCTTGTAAATCTCACATTTGATGATGGACCACAGGTTCTCAATGGGGTTCAGATCAGGTGAACAAGGAGGCCATGTCATTAGTTTTTCTTCTTTTATACCCTTTCTTGCAGCCACGCTGTGGAGTACTTGGACGCGTGTGATGGAGCATTGTCCTGCATGGAAATCATGTTTTTCTTGAAGGATGCAGACTTCTTCCTGTACCACTGCTTGAAGAAGGTGTCTTCCAGAAACTGGCAGTAGGACTGGGAGTTGAGCTTGACTCCATCCTCAACCCGAAAAGGCCCCACAAGCTCATCTTTGATGATACCAGCCCAAACCAGTACTCCACCTCCACCTTGCTGGCGTCTGAGTGGGACTGGAGCTCTCTGCCCTTTACCAATCCAGCCACGGGCCCATCCATCTGGCCCATCAAGACTCACTCTCATTTCATCAGTCCATAAAACCTTAGAAAAACCAGTCTTGAGATATTTCTTGGCCCAGTCTTGACGTTTCAGCTTGTGTGTCTTGTTCAGTAGTGGTCGTCTTTTTTTTTTTTTTTTTTTTCTTTTCATATTTTTATTGAGAGACAAGTGTACAGTGGTTTACAATGACAATACAATCTGTTCCCCTCACATATTTTTTAGTTTTTCTTACATGAACAGATACGATAACACACACACACAGGCTTAAATAAACAAACAAAATAAAACCTAATAAGAAACCCAAAACAAACACAAACAACAAACCCCAAAACACACAAAAAAAAAAAAAAAAAAGAAGGGGGGAAGAGATATGATATTAATCAGCTGGTAGAGCGTGTAATGACTTGCAATAGTCTACAAAGGGGCCCCAGATACGATAAAATTCTCTGTATTTGCCCTTCGCCACAAGGCCTATCTTTTGCAATTTAAGAAATGACATCACATCTCTAAACCAAAAAGAAACTGAAGGTGGCTATGAAGATTTCCAAAGGAGTAAGATGCAACGTCTAGCCAAAAGTGATGTAAAGGCTAAAATTTTGAAGTGTGTAGGGTCGGTTAGACCAGTGTTGACTGGAAGCCCAAAAACAGCTAGAAAAGGGTCCATGCAGATTTGGGTCCCAAGAGCCTTGGAAAGAATAACTGAATACTGACTCCAGAAGCCATGGAGTCTTGGGCACAGAAAGAACATATGGCCTAGGTCACATGGGGTGGCATGACATCTCTCACACTGATCCATCACTTGTGGGTAAATCTCAGACAGACGAGACTTTGAATAGTAAACCAGTGGTGGTCGTCTTTCAGCCTTTCTTACCTTGGCCATGTCTCTGAGTATTGCACACCTTGTGCTTTTGGGCACTCCAGTGATGCTGCAGCTCTGAAATATGGCCAAACTGGTGGCAAGTGGCATGTTGGCAGCTGCACGCTTGACTTTTCTCAGTTCATGGGCAGTTATTTTGCGCCTTGGTTTTTCCACACGCTTCTTGCGACCCTGTTGACTATTTTGAATGAAATGCTTGATTGTTCGATGATCACGCTTCAGAAGCTTTGCAATTTTGAGACTGCTGCATCCCTCTGCAAGATATCTCACTATTTTTGACTTTTCTGAGCCTGTCAAGTCCTTCTTTTGACCCATTTTGCCAAAGGAAAGGACGTTGCCTAATAATTATGCACACCTGATATAGGGTGTTGATGTCATTAGACCACACCCCTTCTCATTACACAGATGCACATCACCTAATATGCTTAATTGGTAGTAGGCTTTCAAGCCTATACAGCTTGGAGTAAGACAACATGCATGAAGAGGATGATGTGGACAAAATACTCATTTGCCTAATCCCTGTACACAAGTAAGTAAGTAAGTAAGTAAACTTTATTTATTAAGCGCTTTTCGCAGACAGGCAATCACAAAGCGCTGTACACAAATATTAAAATATTAAAATAAACAATAAAATCAATAGACATTATATACAATGTAAAAGATCAAATGTAAATAATGTAAAAAATAAAATAAAATAAAATATGTAGATCAACAAAAGGCTTGTTTGAACAGAAGAGTTTTTAACTGTTTTTTTTAAAAGAATCCACAGAGTCAAGCAAACGTAATTGTAGTGGTAAACTGTTCCACAGCCTTGGTGCAACAGACTGAAAGGCTCTAGACAATAGACACCCAGGTTGAGTTCATTCTCCACCTCTCCTATATCTCTCCCCCCACCTGCAGAGTGAGCTCCTGTAGTGAGGAGACCACCTGCAAAGATACAACAACCTCCCCACCAGTTAGAGAGCCCCCTAGTTGGGCCGATGCACCAGAGGTCCCCCTGCACTGGGGCTGAGCCCCCCTGCACCCACCCCGCCCACAGCTCCGGCGACACAACAGCCAGGACCCAAGGCCCAGCCAGCACCCCAGACCGGGGGCGGAGCACCCCCAGACCCCCAAGCCTCCACGCCCATCCCGAACCCACCCAGGGGCAGCCAGGCTACCAGGCCAGTAACCAACGTCTGCCAGCACAGACCCTCCCCCATCTCTGCTGTATGCAGCCACAAGGAAAACACCATCTAAGAGCCCCCAGAGCCCCTAACCAGGTCATAGCCACATCCCCTGGCTTAGGACCTCCAGGGAAAACATCCCTTGGGACTCCCCAGACGCCCTAAGGCCGTCCCTACCCCCACATCAACCACAATAGCGAAGGCAGGACCAAACCATGACCCCCCCCACCCCCACTAGGTGATGAAGCCGATCAAAGGAGCCCAAAGGGATTGATCAAATGTGATGGCAGAGGCTGTATCAAGACTAATGTGATCGATTAGATGGTTTTTATATTGGTTAGAATTAAGATTATTTTTATTTTTCCAGTTAATGAGGACCATTTTCTTGGCAATGCATAGGGCCGTAAAAACAACGTGAGCTGTGTTTATTTCTGCAGTGACCTCATCCAAGTTGCCCAGCAAGCACACTAAAGGCTGGAATGTTACATTTCAGACACTTTGATAAGTCTTCACATATCTCGCGCCAAAACTTCTGATCTGGTGGACAGAACCAAAGAGCGTGGATGTAATTGTCCGGTGTATTTGCTGTGCAGTGTGAGCAGTTGTTGGAAGGCGTATAGCCCATCTTGAACATCCTATGATGTATAGTGCACTCTATGTAATATTTTGTATTGGATTAATGTGGGGGTTTATGTTTATGTTTCCAAAGGAATTTAGACATATACGAGTCTAGAGATCTGAACCAATCTTGTGATGGCTTATTTGGGATCATTGACAATAAATAGTTTATTTTTGGTAAGACAATCATTTTTATAGTGGCGACCCTTCCCATGAGTGATATGGGTAGAGATTTCCATCTAGTCAGATCGCCTTCTACTGTCTTTAAAAGTGGGATGTGGTTTAATTTAGTTAATTCTGAAAGCTTAGGAGAAACATTAATAGCTAAATATTTTATATTTCCCGATTGCAGTGGTGTAGAAGAAGAATTATGGAAGGAGCAATTAATCGGAAGGACTGTAGATTTTGACCAGTTAATTGAATAATCTGAGACACTTGAGAAAGAATTTATCAATGCAATTACCCCAGAGAGATTGGTTTGTGAATTTTGGCGAAAAAGTAACACATCATCTGCATAAAGGCTGATTTTATGTTCTATATTCTTACATTTTATGCCCTTAATTACTGAATTCTGTCTAATTGCTGCTGCTAGTGGCTCAATAAAAATTGCAAACAGTGAAGGGGAGAGTGGGCATCCCTGCCTGGTGCCCCTCAGGAGACAGAAGCTGGAGGATGTTTGGTCATTTGTTCTAACACAAGCTGTTGGGGAATTATATAAAACTGTTAATCTGACTATCTGCCATTCTGCAGTTCATCTCATGTAAACAATAACGTGGCCACAGCGTGACGTGGAAAAAGTTACATACCTTTGACGTTGCGTGACGAACTCTGTATTCCTCGTCCACACGTAAACGCAAAAAAGGAGTTTAAAAATCTCAGTTTTCAGTGATTTGAAACGCCGTTTAAGTGGGCGAAACAGCTGCGTGTTCAAAATCACCCGTGTAGGTGCGGACGCAGCGTGACAGAGTTAGTAGTTTATGTTATTACTTCCTGCAGATTACTTGTATTTGCTTAATTGTTCACTAAATGTTTGAGGTGTGAAATAAACAGCAATGGAGCAAAATATGGGCGTGTGGTTGGAGGAAGGTTTTTTTGTTTTGTGGCGGGGGGGGCATTTTTCTTGTGAAACAAAGGGGGGCCCAGCAAAAAAAGTTTGGGAACCACTGGTTTTAGCAATGGTATTTCCTTTTTCCAGTTCATCCAGATCAATGGTGTTTCTCACCAACAATACTTAAATTAAAATATAAACAGGTCCAACAACTAGTTCGCCTGGTACCGACTAGTAACCGTAGCAACACTTTGTTGACTAGTCGCACACATCCCCGGTGTTTTCAGAGTTCCTCCTGAGCTGAAACAGCTGCTGGGAACGAGGTCGATGAACAAACCGGTTCTGATCTCTGTGGGGACTAAACCTGAATCCTCTTCTTGTGCTTGTCTCAATGCAGCCTGTGGGCGCCGGCGTGGACGTGTTTGAGGGGAGACCCAAGCTGAGTGCGTGGCGGGACAGAGTCCAGGAAGCTATTGGAAAGGAGCTCTTCGATGAGGCACACCAGTATATCCTGGGAGCACAGGAGAGTGTGAAAAGCATGGACTCCAGCAAGATGCAGGTCTTCAAGCCCAAGATCCTCAGGCTCTTCATGTGAACAGGACGGCACCGATTCTGTGCAAACGACTTGGATTCATCTCATATGTGTCGATACAACAAATACACACAACGTCTTACATGTATGTCTGTACTAACAGGATAATGTAGTATGCATTCCAGATGTTTCAAGTAAACTCAGTACACTCTTGTTGCATAGTGCAGGGCTTCTCCATGGAGACAGGCAGACATGGCTCTGCAGACCTGATTATGTAACAGAGGAATGTGGAACATGAGCTTTCAGAATAAATGCACAGTTATAAAAGCTCTGTCTTCGTATATAATGAAGCTGCTGTTAATCTTCTTTCAAGCCTAATAAAGTGTCTGCAGCACTCTGTCAGCCTGGCTTCCTCCCTTTGTGTTTACTGTGTTGGTGCAGATCTGTGTGGATGTTTGCAAATGACGGTGCACTGCTGCCACCTAGTGTTTCATATTTACATGCACAGTAATCAGTGCAAGTGTAATACACAGACATACTGTAGAACAAACAAGACTTGTACTCACAAGCAGAGACGGCCCTTTCACGTAGAAATTGACTGTTCTTCAAAGATGGCCGCCCACCACAACATGCTACTTTACCAGAGGTCTACACTACAAAGCCAGTTCAGTGTACCCAGGATGTCTTCATTGTCTGGATTCACTTACTCTAACATTAGTGGTCAGGATAATCTCTCACACAGGGCTGGTTATCAACCAGCTCGGTTCACCCAGGGTTGAAGAGGTGGGGTTGGCACCATCTGACCAGTCTAAAAGGGACATTTTGCTTTATCCACAGAAAAGGATCCTATGAGTCCAACCTACTCCAGAGATGTTAAAAAACCGATTAAAGTCTATAAAGAACTTAACAAATACAGCATTAAGAAAGAAAGGAGATTGAGGCAGCAGCAGCAAATCCTTATTATGGTGAACATCCACAGCAGAGGGCTGGAAAGCAGTACCCACAGCACCACCTCAGTGGAAATGACAAATACATTTATTTGAATGTAATTTCCCCGAACAAATACAAACAGCTGCTCCAAGGCAGTCATTGTCATTAAAGTACATTTATGGACGGTGAACTGAAGTACTCAAAGAAAGGATGTTATTGAAAATGTTCTTTTCATACATGGACATGTGTGTTGTTCTAAAATAAATAATAAAGGTGAGAGAAAGTCAAAGTCAGGATGCAGGTCGGTGTGCTGCAGGTTTTAGGTCTCACCCTGGGTCAACACACCTGAATCACCCCACTTTGCAGTTATTTATTTGTAAAAACTGTTTGGAATCATGTATGATTTTCGTTCCACTTCTCACGTGTGCACCACTTTGTGTTGGTCTTTCACGTGGAAGTCCAATAAAATTGATTCATGTTTGTGGCTGTAATGTGACAAAATGTGGGAAAGTTCAAGGGGGACGAATACTTTTGCATTCACTGTATGTTACAGGCCCAATAATAGAGCTGAAAGCCAGGCAACCTCATTCCTCCTGTAATCTTGGGTCTTTGGAGAAGTGTCTTTTTTATTCTGGCGATCGTGGCTCAAGAGTTGGCAGTTTGTCTTGTAATCGAAAGGTTGCCGGTTCGAGCCCCGGCTCGGACAGTCTCGGTCGTTGTGTCCTTGGGCAAGACGCTTCACCTGCTGGTGATGGTCAGAGGGGCCGATGGTGCGATATGGCAGCCTCGCTTCTGTCAGTCTGCCCCAGGGCAGCTGTGGCTACAACCGTAGCTGCCTGCACCAGTGTGTGAGAGTGACTGAATAGTGGCTTTGTAAAGTGCTTTGAGGGGTCCTGAAAAGTGCTATATAAATGCAATCCATTATTATTACATTGAAACAAAAATAAAAATTTGGGTGAAGTGCTCATCCTAATGATATTTACTCGGCCAGCAAGCGAGATGGGCAGTTTGGACAGTCTTTCCAAGCTCTGCTCAGTTTGATGGTATAAATTAATAAAATTATGTTTGAAAAGGCCAGAGAATTCACGGGTTACATTTATTATACAATTATTATTTATTCCAAGATATTTTAAAGTATTTGAGATGGTAAAAGGAAACGAAGTCAATGTAGCACTGTCTAATTTTTCTAAAGAACTAATAGGAAACAATATGCTTTTTGTTAGGTTAATTTTGTATCCAGAATTTTTCCCAAATTCAGTTAAATCTGTCATAATTTTTGGCAATGATTTAGTAGGGTCAGTGATATATAGCAACAAATCATCTGCATAGAGGGACACCTTATGTTCTACACCAAATCTCCTTATTCCTTTATAATCCTTTGCAGAGCGTAATTGAATGGCGAGAGGTTCTATGACAAGTGCAAATAGCAATGGGGACAAAGGGCACCCTGGTCTTCAAGAGCGGTGGAGGAGGAAAGGACTAGAAGTTATATTATTTGTGTTAACCGAGGCCTTAGGTTTTGTGTAAAGCAGCTTAACATGCCTATGCCAAACTTTGACAGGGTTGAGAAGAGGAAATCCCACTCGACCCTGTCAAACGCCTTCTCCGCATCTAGTGAGAGTAGTACTTCAGATTGATCACAAATGTTATGTGTATATCCAGTGGGGCAAAAAAGTATTTAGTCAGCCACCGATTGTGCAAGTTCCCCCACTTAAAATGATGACAGAGGTCAGTAATTTGCACCAGAGGTACACTTCAACTGTGAGAGACAGAATGTGAAAAAAAAATCCATGAATTCACATGGTAGGATTTGTAAAGAATTTATTGGTAAATCAGGGTGGAAAATAAGTATTTGGTCACCTCAAACAAGGAAAATCTCTGGCTCTCACAGACCTGTAACGTCTTCTGTAAGAAGCTTTTCTGTCCCCCACTCGTTACCTGTATGAATTGAAGCTGCAACTTCTTTAATTTGCCTTGCTAGTAAACTACCTGTTTTTTCCCCGTGTTCATAGTACTTATGTCGAAGTTGTGTCATTTGTATAAAGCAATTTAAGTTCTGTCTGCAATGAGACCTTCTTTTTATAAAGTTTGGATGAAGGAGAGATGGCATATTCCTGATCTGTTTCTAAAAGTTCCATTGTTATGTTTGACTCTTTCCTATAACTACTCAATGAGATGATTTGGCCTCTCAAGTAGGCTTTTAATGTGTCCCATAGTGTGGATCTCGTAACTTCAAGTGTGTCATTTATTGAAATAAATAGCTTGATTTGATCCTTTATTTCATTTACTAAAATATTATCTAACAGCAAACCATTATTAAATCGCCATTTTGGTGCAGTAGGTCTATCTCCTATTGCTAATCGTAGCAATACTGGACTATGGTCAGATAAAACTATTGCCTTATAGTCACAACTTTGGGTCTGTGTAAGAAATCTGTGATCTATTAAGAAAACGTCTATTCTAGAATAAGTATGATGAACAGAGGAGAAAAATGAAAATTGCTTAGAGTTGGGGAAATAGCTCTAAATGGATCTATCAGTTTATATGTCTTCATGAACTCCTGGATAGTTTTCACAGATTTTGATTTAGATGCTGATCTTTGTGATGGTCTGTCAAGACTAGGATCCAAAACGAAATTAAAATCGCCGCCAATTATCAGTTTATGGGTATCCATATTAGGTAAAGAGGATATAAATGATTTAATACAGCCTGCATCATCAACATTAGGGGCGTAAATATTTGCTAGTGTAACCTGACTGTTATAAAGTTTCCCTGTAACATAACGTCCACGAGGGTCTGATACTGCTTTTGACGCTATGAAGGGGATCCCTTTTTTGATAATAACAGCTGCACCTCTGAGCTGTGAAGTTAGAGTGAAACACCTGCCCGATCCATCTGCTTTACAAATGCTTTCTTGTAGTTATACATTTGTTTCCTGTTTAAGGGTTTTGTTAGAAATCAAACAAAGAAGCTCTGGAGGAATGTTTAAAGTTGTCATTCTTACAGTAAAAAATAGAGTACAAGCTCTGAACTTAAACAAGTGACTGGAACTCTGTAGAACAGCTGTTTCCTGTATAGGAAGTGACAGCCATCTTGGAAAATGGCGACCATTTGAAAATTCAAGTGTCTTATAAGCAGGGGTTCTTAACCTGTTTTACCTCGGGGCCCAACTTTTCCACTACAAAGGGGCCGGGGCCCATTCAGATATTAACACCGTACTCAATACATTGATGTTGTTTTTGGTTTGATTCATATTTAATAACTAAATCAAATCTACTTCATTCTGACAGCTAAAACCTCGTCAAATAATGATGATGACATGATACAATGCAATAATCACACAGACATTCATTTATTATGTGTATGTGAACCTGCACATAAAACAATTCATGGAGCAAGTCAGACTGCAAGAAGAAACTGAAAGGCTGACGTCAGCCTTAATAACACAGAAATAACTGATCATTTAATTTTACCACAGCAAAAGAGACGAGGAAAAAAGAGGAAATAGAAACTGGATAAATAATGTGGTGATAAAATAAATACATTCAAAATTATTTTCTAATTAATTGAATAAATAAATAAGCTGTTATAAAATGTAAATGAAGTGCAAATGAAAATATAGCCTTATAGTCTGTGAGTGAATCTGAAAGTTACTTCAGCAGTAAACCTTTTTTCATTGGCAGAACCAGAAGTTACTCCTTATGTTTGAGACAAATGGACAAAGAGTCACAGCAGGTAACTCCCCTTTACCTGAGACACCATCAGATCCAGTCTGGGTGGAGTGGAGGAAAGGATCACTCTCAGAGTAGCTTCCACTGTTGCTCTGAATCTGTTTCGGGCTTTGGTCTTGGTGGTATGTAGTTGTGAATGGGAGAAGGAGTTTCACAGCTCTCAGTGCCAGACGGGTACTCCTTTGAGACAGCAATCCAGAAGGAGCCCAGATCCGGTTTGCCCCACTCCAACGTTAAAGTGCTGTCGGTGGAAACTTCCAGAAGCTGGGATTCCAGATGTGAGAGCAAAGCAACATCATTTTCAGTGGGATCAACAGAAAATGGGTCCAAAATCCACATGTGTGCTTCTCTGGGATCCTCAGGGAAATATTCATCGACAGAGTCACTGACCTTCACCTGAGGGGAGTTTTCCAAGATGTGAGACAAAAGTGGAAACATGTCCATCGTCTTCTCTTGGACCCTCTTAGTCCACAAAGCAAGTTTCCTCTTGAAAGCTTCAACTTTGTCTGCAATAAAAAACATGTTGCTGTTCAGCTGGTTCAGCAGTGAACAATGTCACAGAGGTAGGCACGCTCAGCGGTGGACTAATAATGTACAAGAGGAGATTTTTTTTCTCTGTAAGAAAAGACCTCATTCCTCAGTTCCAACAAAAGCTTGATGACCAGTCGTGTTCAATGTCACCTCACTGTGGCAGAGCAGATGGACGTGATCTGCTTCCATGTCCTCACAAAGCTCAGCAAAACAACTGGAGTTTACAGCATTATTTTTAATGAAGTTGATGGTTTTCACACTTACATCCATCACATCGTGGAACTCTGGTAACATATTTTTTGCTGCAAGGCTTTCACAGTGGAGAACACAGTGGGTCCATTTAGCTACTGGTGCACGATCGAGAATCTGCCTAATGACGCCGTGATGCCTGCCAGTTATTGAAGCTGCACCATCACTGCACACCCCAACACAGTTCTACCAGCTGCCAACTACTGTCCCAGCGATAACAAACAAAAACCAGCAGCAATGCACCATTTGTGACATCAGTGGACTCGTCTAGTTCCAAAGAGAAAAAAACGGACTACTTGTTATTCTTTCCAGAAGCTGATGCTGTATGTCTAAGGCCATGTCTGTGATACGGTGGCTCACAGGGTCGTTTGAAAGTGGGGTGGTCAGTAGCTTCTTTGGAGCAGCCTCTCCGATCACCTCACAGCACATATCTACAGAAATGCCTAAACATGGCCATGATCCCATGGTTAAGAATCACTGTCTTATAGGGTTTAAATAACTCCAAATGTTGGTTGCTTGGATCCACTTGTGAAAGATTTTCCAGTCATCTGATGCGCAGAGAAGGCAGATAAAACGTGAGGGGACGCACCAAGACCCAATGTAAGCTATAGCACAGTGACCAAAGAGTCATTTACTGATTAATTATGTTAGTGGTTTGACCCCTGGCTAGTCCGGTCTGCATGCCAAAGTGTCCTCGTGCAGGTCAGTGAACCCCAAGCTGCTCCAGAGTGCGTGTGAATGTTACATAAATGGACTGATTCTTATCAGTACTCAAGTCCGCAAAGCGCTCTATACAACATGCCACATTCACCCAATCACACCCATTCTCACAAGCACTTCCTCTGTACTTAGTGCTTTCTAACTGCATTCACACACATTCACACTGCGATGGATGCATCGGAGAGCAACTTGGGGTTAGTATCTTGCCCAAGAATACTTGAAATGCAGACTGGAGGAGCCAGGGATCGACACCAAGCTTCCGATCAGTAGGTAACCTGCTCTACAAGGGCGTAGATTGTCATGGGCGGAAGGGACACGTCCCCACCAATATCCAGCGATTACTGAATTGTCCCCACCAATAATTTGATCTCTTCGAGTAAAGAAAAACAAACCCGATAGAAAGAAAAACGATCTGTCAGCGTCTCATTCACCCAGCGGTGCAGAAAGAGTTAAATCACGTCCTCTACTGGAGTCCTACGTCATGTGACAAATATGGCCAATGTGATTGGCTGAGCCTTTCAGGGAGCTCTGTTCAGTTTCAGCAGCGGCAAACCTGCGCTGCGAGGAGGAGAGGAGGACGGCAGCAAAGAGGAAGAAGCTGGATATAAGAAAGTGTTTTTCAAAGAAACCTGTGAGTCACTTAAAGCCAAGTTCACTCATAAAATGTGTCACAATAACGTTACAGGCCATGCTAGGCTTTGGCCCACATCAGTCTGAAACTGTACGTAACCATGAATAACGTGTTGCCATGTCCACCAGGAGAGACCGGACAGTATAGATGTAAAACCAATATGCCAGCAGTTTATCTCAGTTAGTGAGAGGAGCAGGCCTGTGTTTGGCTGCTTCACATAGTGGACATTGAGTTGTTGTGTGGGGCATGTAGTCCATGTCTGTTGCTGTAACAGTAGCTCATGTTTAGAATAAAAGATCGCAGCTCACTGAGTTAATCGGGGCAATAGTGCCTCAAACGTTGCATCATTTTGCTGAGAGATCTGTTACTTTGTGGTCATCTTAGACGAGTAGTTTTATGGACAAAAACCAGCAGGTCACTCAGTGTTCCCTTAGTGCTGATGTATCAGAGATGTTGGTGTACTATAACTGAAGTAATGTTGTTAAGTCCTTAAAGTCATATTCTTTTATTGTCATGACTGTATTTGAAGCTATTTTTATTTTTGTATGATACCTGATTTATATGGAATATGGCTGAAGTAAACTAAAGCCTGAAATACTCAGTCATTTGTTTAATAGTACTTTAACATTATATAATTCACATATAAAACTATGAATTGTAATTTTAAATGGTTTAAAAGCACGTAGAATAGCATATGTAGGCAAGTATATTTCTCCTTTTTTGTTAATCAAGAAGGAAAAACAAAAAACAAAAACAGGGCAGGGTTCGGTGGTTGAATCATCCGTCCCCACCAATGCCCAAACCAAATCTACGCTCTTGCTGCTCTACCTCCTGAGCTACACCCCACATAGAAAGCGTCAGGCTTGGAAAATCCTGCTTGTATGTTTGCGTGTGAAGGAGACATGTTGTATAAAGTAAGAGCTCAGGCAGAGTAGAAAAGCGCTTTGTAAAAACCAGTCTATTAATCTAACAGACACACCCTACAACAACTCCAAACGCATGCAAAGTGGCGACAACTCCCACAGGAAGACAACGCTGTCTTTTGTGTAGCTGGTTTTAAGAAGTTTTCCATTGTTTCTTTTATGTTATATTAATTTACTGTTTAGGGAAAAAAGGATCGTGTTTTGGCTCCGATTGAGATCGACCTGTTATAGCTGCAAGAGCGAGTTATGCATTTTATTCTGAAATTTTAACCGGAAGTAAAAGTCATTTTTCTTGCGCTACCTTGAAAATAAAGTGGAGGCTGGTTGAAAGCGCCTCTTAAGTCATGTAAATTTTTTTACAACATGACTCTGTTTACGTGGGGCAGCTAGGAGTCTAAATATCCACGTGAGACTCCTTGGAGATCGGGCTGTTGGTTTGGCGACACGCTGCGGATGATACATTTCTGCTAGCCTAAAGCTGCTATAGTTAGCTAGCTACTACTCGCCAGGTTTGACTTTCTTGTGCTTTCCAAGCTGATAGCGCAGTGAGTGATGTGGAAAGTAACGTTTCAAGCGTTCGGTGTTTTGCTGTTGGCGTGGTTGTTGGGAAACTTTGTTCTGGGCTGGTTTCAGCAAAACACCAAACCCCAAACGCAGCACAGCGAGCAGCATCCGAGCAGAACCTCGGAGAGCCAGGACCAGAGCTGCTTCTGTCACGTAAGTAGCCCCAAACACGGAGCTTTTGTCACCGGAAACATACAGTTTGTTTTTTTAATAACATAGTTTGTTGTTCTTCATGAAGCTTGTAATCTGCGAAAGTCATACCACAGTTTTGTTTTTAGGAGCTTCCAGCACTTTCTACTGTCATTTTATTTTGACGTCACTGTGTACGTGAGATGCTAGTTAGCGACTGTCCATGAGTACACAAATTGTTTTATTTTCTGCCATTTTGATAAATAAATAGATATAGTTACAGTTGACCGACTAAATTGGTATTTAAACCGAAATCTCTTCTTGTTTGTACTGAACAGTGAGTTAAGTCCTTAAAGTAGACTAATGAGCAGAGTCGAGAGCGCTCCTCTTCTTCCTCTCCTCGGACCCAGCAGCGAGTTAAACCAGCCGAAGTTCTTGCGAGTTGAGCGAAAAGCGTGGTGTGATCTGATTGGCTGTGTCAGAGCTCCCGCTTTACAGCCTCCTCACGGACATTGTAGTCTTTTGCGTAGAAGTTGCCAAGTGTCCCTAGCGACCTATAACATGTAGATGACTACAAACAGGGAGGCTCCGTCAGAGGGGCGGCGTTTGTTTTGACAGCGGCTTGTTTGTAGGCGGGGCTTCTGGCGGCATGGAAGTGCGGGTCTGTGATGACAGCACAGACATACAGCTGCTGCCGTGACATTTGGACAGTTACGTGAGGGGGAAGTTTTAATTTGAAGGAAGTTGAGACACAGAAAGCTGAAGGCGAACAACAGGATGCTGAGAAAAATGGTTCTTTTCCTGGCGCTCAGTGGACTGCTGCACTCTGAGGTCTGCTGTGGTTTGGTGTTTGTCATTAGTTTTTTGTCACAGTAAGATTGTCTTTGTGTTTCTGTAGTGTATATATAAGTATATATAATACTAGTGTAAAGGGTTTACAAAGGTTTCTAAAATACCCGCACGTAGTTTAGGTGTACTGCTCTTTGCAGAGCTGAGCAGTTGCTGCCATATGTTTTGTACGGTCATATCTTTGATAGCTTGAAAAGGAAAAGCCTGTTGTGAAATATAAAGAATGTGAAAGTACTTTACAAGTTTTTACAACTACATACTTGTAAAGTACTTGTTCGGTTTTGGTTCGAATAACTTTCTCTCTCGCTCTCGCTCTCTCTCTCTCTCTCGCTCACACACACACACACACACACACACACACACACACACACACACACACACACACACACACACACACACACACTATTTATTTAAATGCAAAAAAGCCCCCAAACAATACAATGTCCATCTTTACTCAGTATTGAGGAATCATTGCATTGGATATTTTGTTAATAACATTTTATTTATGTTTCATTTTCTCTTAATTTCCAGACTAAAGTATTAATGAAGCATTTGAGACTCTAATCATGAGCTAAATGAACCGAAAGAGTGTCCGGAGCTGTTCTCCAGCCAGTTAGAGCAGATGTTTGGTGAGGTTTGAGGCTCTACCTGCTGTGCACAGAGCTGAGCTACCTAACAAAACTAGCCAGAGCCATTTGACTGACTGTTTACCAAGCTTCTTAACATGTGAATGCTGGGTTGTGTAATTCTTCAGTTCAAACACATTTGTAGGTTTTAGTCAGCAGCTGACGGTTTATAGAGCAGACAATGGGCCGTCGGCTTGGTGGGTTCAGGTAACACAGTGTGATGGATGTATTATGTATGAACGTGCAGGTAGGTGGTGGTTTATCTGATGGAGGAGCATCATCACCTGATCCTAATAGTTTTTCTTATTTTCTTAATGTCATTTCTATAACATGATTATAAATTTGTAACAGCAGCAAAATTACAATCCAGTCTTTATCAGAAATGTGAACCCTACCTGGGGGTGGGGGTTGTGTCAGGAACGGTATCCTAAATGTTTGCCAAAGCAAACGTGGCTCATTGATAAGAGGAGGCGAAGCCACAAAAAGACTTGACAGCAACTGTAATGTCTTCTAACAAGGCGCACTTTAGATTCTTACAGCGTTTTAATTTATTGTAAAGTTATAAAGAGAGCTGCCATCTATGGGTGTCCACAGAACAAGAAGCACAGTAGCAGGTGTTGTGTTCCTTTACATAAAACAACAGTTTTCCATCATAAATTCATGCAAAAGCGTACAAAGTGCTGCATAAAAACCCCCACCAAGTAGGGAACAACTGTCTAAATGTCCAAAATAGGGATGTGAGACTGCATGCACCTGCTAATGCTGCATGTTGCTGTCTCTATGAACTGAGTCTCTGGATCCATTTCAGCTGAACTTGTGTTTTAACTGTTTTGTTCTATCATGCTGTGGTTAAAAAAATCTTTCCAGGAATCTGTTCACCCAGATTAACTCGAGTCAGTCGGTCAGGAAGACCATTTAAGAACGGGATGATGGTTACTGCTCCTTAAAAACATGACCAGCTGACAGATGTAATAGTGGGCTGCTGTGTCTGTAACTGTGTTCAAACAGACACTTTGGAATAAAAGCTATACATCTGCTCCTCTCCTATGTGAGATCCCTCAGGGTAGGGCTGTTCGATATAACGATATATATCGGATGACGATATAAAAACATCTATCGTTTCATTTTATGCTATCGTTTGTTTCGTGGTGTCGCAAAATAAACTGTTTACAGCAATATTTTTTCATGGTTCTGATGTCACTGTAGTGGTTATATTCATTTCTTCAAGTTCTCTCTTTCTCTTATATTTAATATAACCACACTACGGACAGACAAGCGCCTGTTTTTACTTGTTGTCGTTAGCAACAACGACGGTAATACCATTGTGTGTCCGCTGGTTTAGTTTCCACATGAACCTTTCACAATAAAGCTCAAGATCCTGTTGAGACTTTTCAAAATAAACTGAATGACGTGAAAAAGTAGATTATTTACAGATGAGAAGTAAAAAAGAGCCGCCAGGTGCTAAAAAATAAACCTTAGACTCAAACGTTAGAACAGGCTTTTCCCCGCAGCACGCCGTGTAATAAATACTCACAAAGAAAACGGCGCCGTTACAACTTATGACTAAAAATGTATCGTTTCATGCATCGGTTAAAACACTCGACTCCAACTACAGGACGCCCAGCTGGAAACACTTCACACAAGTCGAGCTGCCCGAGATTCACAGGATTTACAGAAAATGTTCCATGTTTGTGATTTATATCGTTATCGCGATGATAGATGTTTTATATCGGGATTTGAGATCGTGGTCATATGGCACAGGCCTACCTCAGGGCTCACTTCTGTTGTCACCCATCAAAGTAAGAGCTTCACGGCAGTAATTTTGTCTTTAGGTGTTACATCTCCCAGTGAAGGCGTAACTATTATCACTGACTTTTGAAGTGCTCTCAGGCTACGTCCACACTAAAACGTTTTGGCCTCCCGTCCACACTGAGACGCCGTTTTCCTGAAGGGAAAACGCAGCGTTTTGAAAACGCTCTTGAAAACGCACACGTTTCAAAAGGGAGCTGCCCCGTCGCAGTGTGGACACTCGAAAACACAGACTTTCTAAAACGACGACTCATTTTAGTCATGTGATGCAGTCACGTGACCAATTAAGCTAAGATAGCGGAGGGCATTATACAGCAGTCGCCCTAAAAAGGATGAATATCCGTTTGTTCATGCTCCAGATAGCTTTCCTTCAAAGTCTTTAATTCTCACTCGCGTTTGCGCAGGACTGGAACGTCAGCGTTTTCATCCGTTTCAATGTGGACGCACACCTCTGTGAAAACGACTGAAAACACCAGTGTGGACGTGGAGCGCTTTCAAATCCAGCCGGGCTAGTGTGGACGTAGCCTCAATCTCATCCATGGCAAAACTGAGGCTGCCGAGTCTGGACTGATCGTAAGAGTTTGAACAAACGTCAGGGTGCAGACTTTGACTTGTACTGCGTGACGTCAGTCAGGTTTTAGTTTCTAGCACACAGCTTCACTTAAAACATCTGAAATGACCCGGACATTATGATTATTTTTACTGTTTTAGCATGAGTGGAAACACTGTGACACTGTTATTTAGAGATGAGGTGTCATTAGTAAACGAAGTGTCCTGCTTTGCTTCAGCTCACAGGCGTCCTGGATGACTGCTTCTGTGACGTCGAAAGCATCGACATTTTCAACAACTTGAAGATCTACCCCCGCATCAGGAAGCTGACAGAGAGAGACTACTTCAGATACTACAGGGTAAGAGCTGCGCCTTCGCTCCGGCTACAGTGGAAGCACAGTGTGGCTCAGTGCAGTAGTAAAAGTAGTATGTAAAAACAGATGGAAATCACATGGATCTCTTTTGCGTGTGTGCGCACATGTTGTCTTTTTGCAGGTCTTTGTGTTTACTGGCACATGTTGTCACAACATGATTTACTGTTAGACCTCAGTGGTCTGTGTCCTCCCACAGTAAGAGCACACCGTGAACATGCAGACACTAAAGCCGGTGCACCTGAGCGTCACACCAAGGACGTTCTTGTTTTAAATACAAGACCCAGAGATGCTACAGGACGAATCGGTCACGGTTTATTCACAGGCCAGAAAACAAGAATCAAACAAACAATCCTAAAAACAACATATACATGAGCATTCCCAGGAATACATGAACACAATTCTAACAAAACTTCTAAAGTTCGTTAGAATAACACTCAGTCCCACGATGCAACTGCTCCCACAACCCAGAACGAATCTTCTTTATTTTTCAAACCGGGGGAGTCATTTCCAGGCCGGTCCCAGGAGGACGAGGAGAAGCCTCCCATCTCAGTCTCGTCCCATCACAGCCCAACTTATGCTCCGCCCTTGAGCCGCGCGCTCGCTGCCACAGCGTCTTCCCTCGTGGCATCGCCCTGCAAGCAGAGAAGCATCGTCTGGGAATCTGGCCTGGTTTATAGCCATGGCGATCCTCTCCCAACACAGCTGCACCCGGTGAACAGCAGTGGAGTCACTGCTCACAAACGCAGGTAGAGGTGCAGCTGTGCTACGCCCCTGACGAGAGGGCAGCACACTGTTGCCATCGTCTGGCTTCTGCGCGTTCCTTCCCTTCACATCAGGGCCTCCCTCAGTGCTCAGCCAGCTTCCTTTAAACAGGCCCTTTCACCAGCTGATAGGCCACGCCCACACCTCAGCAGGTGATCACTATCAGCCAACTTGTCCCAAGCCCAGCCAGTCCACAGTGGGTTAAAACAATGTAAAAACATCAGAATAGTTTCATGCAAATAAAAACTACACTCACAAATAAACACTAAAACCACTGATGAAAGACAAATATAAATTCCCACTGTGGGACAAACATGCTGTGAATGCTTTGGGACGTCCTTTCCCTCGGCTCCCGCCGTGCAGCTGTTGGATGACACGGTCCTAAACATCTGTGTAAATGATTCTCACATAGAATCATGTAGCACTTTCTTTTCCTTTCTTCTTGTGTCTCTAGTTTGGGTGTTACAGAACAGGAAGTGATGTCTGAATCTTGTACCGGTGTCGTGCTACACTGTGGTTTGACAGTGCTGCCATAAAAAGTCGTGCAGTCTCCTGGAAAGAGCTACGCTTGATGAAGACGTTGCTGCACTTCTGTCTAGCTGTGTTTTTATTAGTACAGCAGTCTGAACAGCACTGGTGTAAAGTCAGCAACCACGAGCAGGTAAATGCTGTCAGGCGCAGAGGGAGCGAGACAGCAGACTGATCTGCAGCTATGATCTATATCAGCTGCTCCAGTTCTGTGAGCTTGTAGATCATCTCGTTTTTAAGGAGACCAAAATGCTGCGCACCACCTCCCTCAGCTGCAGCTTGCAGCACAAACATGTTGTTTCTGGCAACACTAAACGGGATCGATCTGTGCTAATCACCGTATGTGACCTTTCAAACGGCTGACACATTCAAATCTTTTAATGCCATAGTGTTAAACATGTTTTCACAAATCGATTGTGTGCGTTTGGTGTAGGAGGTGGGGTGGAGGCTCAGGGGTCGCCTGTAGCACCGTCACACTGAGGTGCAGCGGCGCTTGAACAGGAGGCCGGCTGCTCTGTTGGTGTCTGAGCAGCACACACACTGTGCTCATTCATTCACACTGCAGACCTGAGGCCACTTAGATGGATGTAGTGCGGGTGTCACTTCAGTGTGACTTGTACACAGACCAGAGTGTACGTGGAGAGAAGACGCACAGCAGACAAACACTTTCCTGTGTCTGTTTCAGTTCAGCTTCCAGCTTCCTCTGCCCTGCTGCCAGTCACACGCGTTGTCTCCCACTGTCGCCGTTCCTCGCTGTCAGGACTGGGTCACCGCGTCACGCTGGCCCATCCGTCTCCCGATTAGGCGTCGCACCCTGACGAGAGGGCAGCGGGTCCCTCGTTTCACCTGGCTTCACACATTCCTCCTCATATCTGGGGCCGCTCAGCTAGTCTGCTTTTAAAAGGTCACAGCTGATAGGCCACTTCTGGACACACCCACACCTCAGCAGGTGATCCCTATCAGCTAATCTGTCCCATGTGCAGCCAGACCACGGTGGACTAAAACAGAGTCAAATAAAACAATAGAACCATGCAAATTCAGTTTTATTTCCACAGCGTCAAATCACAACAAGTCTCCTCACGGCGCTTTGTGTCGTACAGCAGATACAGAGAAACACCCAACAATCACATGACCCCCCAAATAAAAACTACTCTCATGAATAAACACTAAAAATGAATAAAACCAATGTACCAGATAAATACAAATCTCCACCGTGTGACACACACACACACAGTTGTGTTGTAACCAGTGCTCTGATTGGTACGCTTCAGAAAGGCCAGTGAAAGTTTCAGGCTTGTGTCTGTAATGGTTTTAATATGTTCACGTTGTGAGCGAGCACGAAACACGGTGGGAGTGGCTGAGTATACCGTAACACACACGCATCATAGTAAATATGTGTTCTTTGGATCATACGGTGTTTGTGTGAATGGCGGCGGGGCGAGCAGGATGCTTACAGGTGAAACGAGCGTGTGTCCTACGTGCACGTCAGCAGCTGTCCACAGTCAGTGGGCACTGGCCTCCGTTTGCTTCCCCTGTGAAATCTCCACTGTCTAAAAACACGATGTGAGCCACGCACAGCTGTGGAGCCGACGCTTTCACACGCCACGCCCTCGTCCTTGATTTCTCTCGTTCACTGAAGCCTGATTGAGCCTACAGTGACAGGCAGCGAGCGTCTGCTTGTCCTTCACATGTGGACGAGCCACTGCTTGCTTCCTGCCTCGGTCATAATAACAGTAATAATAAATGAGCAGGTGCTGAGTGTCTGTGTCTGTGCTGCAGGTGAACCTGAAGCGACCGTGTCCTTTCTGGCCTGATGACGGACACTGCTCCATCAAAGACTGCCACGTGGAGCCCTGCCCCGAGGTCAGCCAGCCTTACTCCAACATGGTCTCTTTTTACTGCCTGTCAGTCACACGTCGGCTCGTTGAGGACGGAGACGACCGCCTCCTAACTAGCTGTCACATACTGCATTAAATGTATTTTCTCAGGGGAAGCTGTGTGAACATTGTCACCTATCATTGTTTGATGGTCTGTGTTCCGTTTCACAGAGCAAGGTTCCTGTTGGCATCAAGTCTGGGAACTACAACAAGGTGAGACCAGCTGTTCCTGACTAAGCTGCACCACTTGGAGTTACCACGTACAGCTGTGGTCACCTGCTTGCCTGCACATGAGTGCTGTATATATTTGGACTGTTGTTTTTCCAGGGTGCAGTTCCTGCAGCTCAGGACTTTAAAAGCCAAGACTAAGGTGGAGAAAGGTGCAGATATTTTGGGTTTTCTCTCACTCTGGCTCAGAGGTGTAGACCGGGCACTTCTGCTGGTCTGGTGTACTCCTGGCTGATATTTGACTGCGTCGGTTTCAGTGATTCACATGTTAAACAGCACATGTAACATGGGGGTGCTGGAGGACACGAGTGGGCTGACACACGGCACCTTCTTCCTGTATTGACTGTTGGTGCTCCCTCCCAGACACCTCTGACCAATGAGTGGACTGAAGAAGAGTGTCAGTGGGTAGTGAGTGTGTAGCAGTGTTTGTCATCATTCTGTGTGCAGTTATGAGTGAAGCTTTGTGGTGTTTCCTGAACGTTTGTGCTGTGCACCACAGAATGTCAGTCATGTGTGAATCAGTCCTGCTTCAGGTCTCTGGGTGTAACTGCAGCTCGTGCACTAGTGCACTGCAGCAGTGAAATGTCAGGAGTTTGTTTCACTGCTTGACATATTAACACAATTTCTACCAACGTTGTTAATTTAGCCGAGGTACTCGCTGCCGCTCGGGTCAACACCAAACCCAAAAAGTGAGTCGTGGTCATGAAAGACGAGCAGCTGATCTTCAGCCTGAGCTGACAGAGTCACAGCAGTGAGGGGAAGTCAGGTTCTCCACAGGGACCTGTGGGATCGTGCCAGGAAATCCGACTAAGTCAAAGCACTGCTGGAGCATTCTTAGATCCAAAGGCTAAACACCTTCTGGTTTTGATGTCATCATCATTATTGTTGTGCTGTACGAGGCACTTTTGTGCGTTTTGTGTAAACACTGTCAGGTATGGAAGTATTGATGCGTCTGATCTGTGTGATTTGCACGCAGGTTTGTGGGTGAGCCTCGTTCCCCTTCCCTCTGCAGTGTTGTGTGTGTTTGTGCTAACCAAACAAGGACTGCTTACCTGATCAGTGGTTATGACACTTTGCATATTAATGATCATAACCTGCCCTCCCAGCCCGTTGTTCACTCAGTGGGCTGGTTTCAGAACTGTGGGAACATGTGGCTGAGTCGTCGCAGTGAATCCACGTTAGGTGGACATGCCAGCGCTGCACTGTTGTGCACGCGCTCTGAGATCAGACAGCAGACACTTGCTGTGACGGCGGCCTCTTAGCTGCTGTCGTCTCTTACTTTAGAGGAAGTTTCAGAGCTGCTGCATTTGTTCCAGCACTTTCTGGACTGACCGCACACACAGCCACTCTTCTTATCTCCTCTGATAGCTTCTACGTGGAGACGCTGAGAGCAGAGTGTTTGTCGCTCTTGGCCAACAGCCTGGTGTTTGCCTTGAAATGACCCAGAAGTGTTTGCACATCTGCTCTGGTCTCGGTCAGGGGCAGATGTTTCCCGACCATCAGCTGGGAGACGCAGCCAGACTTAAAGCGAGCCTTTCTCAGAGTGGCAGTGAGAAGTACCAGAGGTGCTTTGACAGTCAGGGAGAGGTCACAGTGAAATCAAAGGATTTGAATATGATAGAAATATTAAAAACTCCTCTAAATGTAACTGGGACGCAGAGGCTGCTGTTTCAGGCACAAACCGGTTTGACTGCTTTTGCTTGGGTACTACTGAATGTGTCCTTTTAAAACATGGCACCGAGATTGGACGAGTCACATGTTTGTGCTTCTTTGTTTCAGTTCCTGAAATATTTCACTTTGACTGAGCCAAATAATCTCATTTAGAAGATTTCAGTTTGCAGCTGTGTTTATGGAGCACTCGCTGCTCCTCTGATTCTTCATGTGAGTCAATGGTTGGACCTGGGGGTGGAGCTGGAACTGGGGGAGGAGCTGGAGCTGGGGGTGGAGCTGGAACTGGGGGAGGAGCTAGAGTTGGGGCTGGGGCTAGAACTGGGGGAGGGGCTAGAGTTGGGGCTGGGGGTGGGGGTTGTAAAAGTGTCTGTGCAGCAGATATTTCCTTACTCTTCGTCTTGATGTTCACTCAGAAACAAGAAGTATTAGTTTTTTCTTCCGTTGTTAAATCAAAGCACAGATTTATAAGAATCATGTATTGGGCTCACTTTTCATGACCGAGCGCTGTATTATCAGGTCACACTGGGCTGTGCTTACCTGGCAGGAGCAGAAGGTGAAGCAGGATTTAACCTCGGAGTTATGTTTGTGTCTTTGTGAGACGGTTGAGTGTTGGGCTGTTGTGTACAGCAGCTGTTGTTTGGGGCGATCGTGGCTCAAGAGTTGGCGGTTTGTCTTGTAATCGGAAGGTTGCCGGTTCGAGCCCCGGCTTGGACAGTCTCGGTTGTTGTGTCCTTGGGCAAGACACTTCACCCGTCGCCTACTGGTGGTGGTCAGAGGGCCCGGTGGCGCCAGTGTCCGGCAGCCTCGCCTCTGTCAGTGCGCCCCAGGGTGGCTGTGGCTACACTGTAGCTGCCATCACCAGTGTGTGAATGTGTGTGTGACAGGTTGTGTAGAGCGCTTTACAAACACAGGCCATTTAGCATTTTACATAATTACAGGCTGGAACACTTTCATCGAGCCCAGTGAAGTAAAGATGATGTGAGTGGTGTCATTACTGTGATAAACAGTGTTATTAAGAATCCCTCCTGTGTCCAGTACTCGCAGGTGGCCAATACGATGTCGGACGTGGTGGAGTGCCAGCAGGCCAAGGAGCTGGGGGCCATCAACAGCACCCTGAGGTGAGTCCACAGACCTCCTGCTCTGTCTTTATCTGCAGCTTGTTTTCACCGGGCCTCAGCAGCTCAAACATTTACCAGTGTGTGACCGGCAGCTGCTGGTAGTTTTCCACCAGGCGACACTTCAAAGTGCAGACCGAGCCCACCGGGGCTCTCTCCTGCAGGAACCGTGGAGGTTCCTTTGTGAAGCAGCGGACCGGCTGGTGCAAACAGACAGGATGTGACGGTGCATTACAAACACCAAGCCGCTTTACTCACGTGGGTTTGAAATGTAACAAATAAAGAGGCAGGAGGCAGCATCTCCTGATGAAAACTCACATCACATCCGCTGATGTGGCCAGATGTGCACCTCTCAGACCGTCTAACCTCGCGTGACGCAGTGACCACACGACTGAACGCTGCTCCGTGTTAATGACACGTCGGTAAAGAAGAACCACTCCATGATTGCTTTGTTCTGGTTGGCACTAGAGCAGGGCGATATGGCCAAAAATATTTATCACGATATATATTTGAAAATTTGTGATAACGATATAACCGACGATATAATTGATGCGAGACAAAATACAACTCCACAACATTACTAGCGCAAAAAGACAACCTTCCATTTATTTTCACTTAAACAAGAAGCTGGTTTTTATGTACATTAAAGCTTTATAAAAATGTAACAGTGCAAATGCAAATTCCTTGCTGAAAGTTTAACCAAAAGGCATTTCCAGTAGAAATGGGCTGACATATCCTGAGCATAACCATGTATAATATCCACTGAAGTTAAAAAGAGGTGCTTTGTAACATTAAACTGCAGTGTGCAGTACGCATTTTTCGGACCATAAGGTGCACGGGATTATAAGGCACATTAAGCGAAACAAAGCAGTCAGATAAATCAAACTTTATTAAACTCATTCTTCTTGCTTCCTCCACTTCTGTACCATTGATTCATTAATGTTGAATTCTCTGGCAGCTGCTCTATTCCCATGTTGTTGCAGTATATTAATGACTAACCTCGTATTGTGGATGGATTATCTCAGTTGTTCTCCTGACTGAAGTTTGGTCCGTTTACAGCATCCTGCCATGCGATTGCATTTGTCTCTAACCATGAAGAACCTTCACGTTAACTTTTATAAGTGGAAAAGTGTTAGTGTTCGTCCTCCAGCTTCACTCTTTATGTTATGCTAACATAGCTGTGTCGCTAGCGATCAGGTAGCACATCATTATATACCAGCTAGCCCAACTTCAGTAACCCTACAAACGTCACTGCTGTTTAGTTTCCTGTCTTCATTTATGTTGGAAGTGATAGCAGAGCTGTACGTTTGATTTTTTTCAGAATTCTCTCAGTCAGAACATGCAATATCATGCTTAGGTAACTAGCGAAACTAGCGAGCTAACTTCCGCTAGCTTCCTGCTAGCTTCTAACTCCGTTAAATGTAATAACTTTTGTTTTCATGGATGCCTGGAAGTTAAACTTCATAGTTACACCTGGTAAAGCAGCAATGCTGATCGTTTTATTAAAGATGAAAGAATTTAGACAGTTTTTAACGCTCAGTGATGCTGCAGTGTTGTTTGACCTGAAGCATACGGAGTTTAGGACCCAGATTACTCCCAGATTTAAGAGCATCTTAGTCCGACAAATACGACAATAACGACGGCCGCTTGCATGTTCTGCAAAAAAATGTGCTTTGTTGTGTATCTGACGGACAAACACCAAACCAGTTCCACATCACTGAAGTTGCACCATTTTTACAAACCAATTCTGGTTCATCTGTTTCACTCAACAATCGGCCATGTGCGTATGAAAACAAAGGCACTGCGCATGCGCGTTTTACTCCCATTCTATCGCGATATTTCATTTTCCTATCGTTGCCTAACATTATACCGGTATTACCGTGAACGGTATAATATGGCCCAGCCCTAGTTGGCACTTCCTCTCCTCCAACAGCAGCGCCGCTGTGACGTCATTTACAGTTTGTGCTGCGCGTGTGCACGGCAGTCTGCGCCTTCATGTCGTCCCTGCCCACGCAGCACAATGCAGTGAGCTTAGATGACACGTCAGAGCTGAAATGCACAAATCGGACCTTTACATGCATCTTTGCATATTCTGATCCTGAGTCAGTTTTCACAGGGCGGCTGTCAACCTCTGGAATTGAAAGAATCCTTCGATCCGGATCAGTTATTAGACGTCTGGTTT
Source organism: Rhamphochromis longiceps (assembly GCF_057381845.1). Lineage (NCBI taxonomy): Eukaryota > Metazoa > Chordata > Actinopteri > Cichliformes > Cichlidae > Rhamphochromis > Rhamphochromis longiceps. The sequence continues at coordinate 3,035,891 of NC_140562.1, forward strand.
AGCGACTTTATGCTCGTCTTGTAACCCTCCATGTGATCTCCCAGTCTCATCTCTTAGCAGAATATCTCACCCATGTAGTGTTTAGAGAAGTTGAGCTTCTCTTACTTCCTTTCATTTAGTTTAACCTCGTTGTGTTTACCTGGAATTTGAAATGGGCTTGAGCTCATCACAGATCTGAGCCATCAGTTCTGGCTGCACTGGTTTCTCCCCTGTCTCTGCTCCCAGTGTCCAGTTTGTGCACCTCCTCACACACAGAGGCGCAGATGAGACTGGGCTTAAGCAAAGGCACGTGTAATAAACTGACAGCGACTCCACAGACGCACACTTAAGTGCATGTGGAGTTTGCATGTGCAGTAAGGGAAACATCCCTGCAGCTTTTGCAGGGTGATGCTGGTTTCAGACTCACGTGACCTTTACTGGAAACTGTTTAAAGTCAACAGACATCCTTCATTAAGAATCAAGTGATGGGAGACGACGTTTAAGAAAAGTTTGAAAATGAACATTTACGTGGACGTTGTGATCAGACTGTGATCTCCTGTTTGGTCTTCATGTCTTGTTAGCTGTCGAGTAAAGCTCACAGTTAGAACGTGTGTGTATTTTTTCCGGTTCCAGTAACCAGAGTAAGGAGGCGTTCGCTGACTGGGCGAGACACGACGACGCTCAGGATCACTTCTGTGAGCTGGACGGTGAGCATCTCTTTCTCTGCGTATCTGTGAGGGCAGCACTATGAGGCATCAAACTTCACACCCAGGGCAAATTCCTCATTTACAAAAACCCAAAGTACAAACCTGTAACAGGCACGATGTGTCCTTATTCCAGCTCTTTACATGAACTTTCCTGTACTCAGTTAAACGGCACATTTGTAGCCGCACTGCTAAGAAGCAAATATCTCTAATGATGACCCCGAGCCACTGCCATCACAGGCTTTTTTAATCCATGAAATGTGTTTCAGATGAGACGTCTCCAGATGCCGAGTATGTGGATCTGCTCCTGAATCCGGAGCGATACACCGGATATAAGGGTCCGTCAGCCTGGAGAGTGTGGAACAGCATCTACGAGGAGAACTGCTTCAAGTAAGCCTGGAGCTCCCTGCACAGAGATGCTCATCTTTGAGGTGCTACTGAAAATGTGTTTTTGTGTCCACAGGCCCCGGTCGGTGTATCGACCTCTGAACCCTCTGGCTCCCAGCAGAGGTGAGGCTCAAAGTTAGAGCTGCTACCGGCAGACGCGGCTGAACAGTTAGAAGAGCAACATGACAGGAAGCTCTCAGAAATACTTCAGTTAGGTCGTTTATACCGACTACTGTCTGCATGTTTGAGAGCCCAGGAAACAGCTCGTGAGGTGCTGTTTACGCGTTTGCTGTAGAAGCAACCCGCTGCTCGCCTCCTGCAGTCTGACTACAGGCCGGTCTTTCTGGAAACGGTGACCGGTGTGGAAGAACCGGAATGGCCTGTGCAGGCACTCGGCTCCCTGACAGCACACCTTCATTCAGGTGGCAGACTGTGTGCTGGCAGCATGACATCACTTCAGTCTGCTATGAGCACAACTGACAGCATCCAAACCGGGACATAGCTACTGCAGCCGCGTCTGGAATGGCACAGGCCATTCCGGTTCTTCCACACCGGTCACCGTTTCTAGAAAGACCGGCCTGTAGTCAGACTGCAGGAGGTGAGCAGCAAAGACGTAAACAGCACCTCACGAGCTGTTTCCTGGGCTCTCAAACATGCAGACAGTAGTCCGTATAAATGACCTAACTGAAGCATTTCTGAGAGCTTCCTGTCATGTTGCTCTTCTAACTGTTCACACATCAGTGTACCTGCTTCAGCATGCTAGCCTCCTCCTGTTTATTGCATACTGCGTCACAGGGTACTGAATAAAGAGCTGGATTAAAACGCAGGCTCTTCAGTGTATTTTTCGTGCACCTTAGATGTCTGTGTGTGAAACTAGAGCTCATACGTTCAGAGGTTAGTTAGTGTGTGGTATGTGTATGCCTAATCACTGCACCGATCTAACAGTTTCCTTCTGTTTCTGTGTTCAGGAGACGATGATGGTGAGTAAACTAAACTTCTGTTGACTTGGATGTGTTTCAGCCGTGTTGAAACCTAACTCTTCTTGTCCGTGTCGCTCGTGTTGCAGGGGAAGGTTTCTACACCTGGCTTGAAGGTGGGTTCTGCCTCGTGTGCTCACGCCTGCACCACCCAGACTGACCTGAAGAACGCTGTTATCATTCTTTGTCATGTAAATCACATAAAGCTGAAGCGTCTGTGTAGCTACAGTAGGCATGTCACTTCCTGTGGTTTTCAGCGTCTGTGTTCTGAAGCTGAACTGGTCTCGTCTCTGCTTCCTCTGGAAGACTTTGTGTGGGCAGGCTGACTGCTGACAGGAGGCCACAGAACACAGAGCTGTGGCTCATCACAGCCTGATGCGTAGATGCCGGACGCCTCATGGTGCTGTGATGAAATGCTGCTTCAGGCACTCCTGTGGATGTGATGTTCCACGCCGTTAAAGTTGTTGTAGCACACCCCCTCTCTGTGATGAAAGCTGGCCTCTCATGTCACGTCCATGTCCCTTATTTAAAGTCCTGTGCTCAGTAGCTGCTGGGTCTTCTGGATCTCTGCACCGTCACAAGTAGAGCTGATGTCCCAACACTACCAAACACATTTATTACAGATTTTGAGGTTTTCATCACACAGTTACATCTGTGGGATAAGTCTGCCTGTAGTGTGGCGCCGGGTCCAGAGTTCTACTGTAGTTCTGGTTGATGTTTAAGGCAGGACTATAAATCAGACATCTCGTCCCCCAGTGTTATACAGTTTTGGGTGGACTGAAGCTTTAAGCTGAGCTTGGTTGGATTCTGATTTTAAGAAACCCGTTGTCATCGCTGTCTCTCCAGGTTTATGTTTGGAGAAGAGAGTTTTCTACAGACTCATCTCGGGCCTCCACAGCAGCATCAACATCCACCTGTGTGCCGAGTACCTGCTGGACGGTACGACATCATACAGAGCAAACACAGCTTGGGTGTTATGGCCACCACAGTATTGTTTTATTTGGATGACAGCGTAGTGTGCTAAGATACCAGCTAATGTTAGCTAGCTTGGTTAGCAGCCACCTGCTAGTTATTGCTAAGTAACACACTAATAAAATAAATCACTGACCAAAGCTGGAGCTCGACCTGGGATCATTACAGTACACGTCTCTTTAGCAGAATCTGCTGAAGCACGGCTGATGAGGCGCATGTACATTTTGCTTTTGGGATTAGTTATGCTGATGAACTGACTCAGTGATGGTGTTTTTCATGCTGTAAGCTGTTGTTGTTTGGCTCTTCAGAGGGATGGGGACGCTCAGTGTGGGGTCCAAACGTCCAGGAGTTTCGTCAGCGTTTTGACATGGCAGAGACAAAGGGGGAGGGCACGCGACGCCTGAAAAACCTCTACTTCCTGTACCTGATCGAGCTGCGGGCGCTCTACAAGGTGGCTCCGTACTTTGAACGAGCCATCGTCAACCTATACACGGGAAATGCTCAGGAGGACGGAGAGACCAAAGACCTGCTGCTGCACATCTTCAACGAGATCAAGTAAGAAGGAGGAGCTTGATTGTTGTCAGGAGAGTCCAAGACCAGCACGAGCTGAAACCCATGGATATCTTAGTGGGGTTGTTTTGTTTCCTACAGACTCCCATCAGGAGTTAGTGGGACCTACTACATCAGTGTTTTATTTTCTTATTTGACCCCTTAAAGAAAATGTTGTGGGGTAAAGCAGCTTCCGCGACTCAGTATAGACCCAAACGCCTGGAGTCGGCACCCAGCTAAGCTGATAGCTTCCTCCCTCCATGGCTGCCATGGATGTGCTGCAGTCCTGTAGAGGATTGCGCTGTTCCGAAAGCTGTTGTGACCGAGCCTGTAGCTAACACAATGTTGGTAATGAGCAGGTTAAATGATCCACACAGCCCAAAGATCACGCTGATCGCTGACTGTGGTGTCCATGTTGTTGCCTGCCACATGGTCCATGCTGTGTGATGCTGCACACCAGCATTATGTTATATTATATGTACATGGCACCAAAGCACATTAGTCACTTCAAAGCTATTCTTAGGTAAAGACCCCACAGTAATACAAAGAAAACCCAACAGTCACACGACCCCCATGAGCAAGCACTGGGTGACAGTGGGAAGGAAACTCTCCCTTTTAATAACTTGATCTAAGACGGAAACAGAGACGAATTTGCATTTAAACAAGTTCAGTTCATTTTTGCTACGTAATAGGTTTGTGGGGAAAAATCGATCATCAGCAGATGAGAAGCTGTCACATTGAGACAAAGGCAGGCCCTTCCTACAGCAGCCATAAATACTATATTACTTATGTAGAGTATTATTATCATCATCACTGTTTCTGGACCTGTGTCTTCTAGAGCCTTCCCCATGCACTTCGATGAGAAGTCCATGTTTGCTGGACACAAACTGGAAGCCAAAACGTTAAAGGTAAAAACTAAAGCTGCTACGTCTACATATGAACATCAGCACATGAAACTCTGTTCAGTCTCCATTCTGTATTATACTTCACCTCTTTATGTGAAGGTGTAGCTGTGTGTGTGTCTGTGTACTATCCACTCTGTTGTCCTGTAGTAGTGACAGAGCATCGTCCTCTGTGATGTGTGTTTGACGAGGTGTCTGGTCCTGTGTTAGTCAGCAGTATAAAGAGGACTGTGTCATGATGCTTGCTGCTGCCCTGGGTTCAGTCACTTTCTGCACAGCATGAGCAGCAGCGCAGTCATAGTCCACACCTCTGCTCCTGATTGTAGTTCTAAACAGTCTGAAACAGCGTCCTGTTCTTGTTGCAGGAGGAGTTTCGTCTCCATTTCAAGAACATCTCCAGGATCATGGACTGTGTGGGCTGCAGTAAATGTCGCCTCTGGGGGAAACTGCAGGTGCGTCTTTGCGTGTGTTCATCCTAGTTTGTGCATTTTAAAGCCAGCACAGTCTCAGATCTGCAGGTGGAGGTCAGGTCCCCTGATGTGGAGCCACCATAGAAGCCTTCACACTCGCCGTGTTAGAGCTCAGGTGTAAAAGGCTACGTGGCACTGAGTGTAATCACAGTTCCACAATAGTAACTGTGTAGCATCATATATGACCGCACCACGGTGTCCTTAACACGTCTTCAGTTTCCACAGCAACACATCATTGTTAGGGCTCGAGTCACGTGTTGTCCCAGTGCGTGAACAAATGTCAACTTTAGACAAATCCAACATAACGCTGTGTGCACGCTGTGTGCACGCTGTGTGCACGCTGTGTGCACGCAGCAGCTCTGTGTGTGCTCTTTCCCGCCCGTGATGTTACTGTCAGTTTACCCGTAC
>NC_140562.1:4331238-4386238 GCF_057381845.1 Rhamphochromis longiceps
AACTAAGCTTTTGTACTTGAGTACTTAAGATCCAGGAACCTCTGGTTTCCTGGATCCACCAGCTGTGTTTTCATCATGCACACTCTGTTGTAATTAAGTACAAATACTTCAAAATACCAGTTCCCACCTCTGTGAATTACAGTGGGGCAAAAAAGTATTTAGTCAGCCACCGATTGTGCAAGTTCCCCCACCTAAAATGATGACAGAGGTCAGTAATTTGCACCAGAGGTACACTTCAACTGTGAGAGACAGAATGTGAAAAAAAAATCCATGAATCCACATGGTAGGATTTGTAAAGAATTTATTCGTAAATCAGGGTGGAAAATAAGTATTTGGTCAATAACAAAAATACAACTCAATACTTTGTAACATAACCTTTGTTGGCAATAACAGAGGTCAAACGTTTACTATAGGTCTTTACCAGGTTTGCACACACAGTAGCTGGTATTTTGGCCCATTCCTCCATGCAGATCTTCTCGAGAGCAGTGATGTTTTGGGGCTGTCGCCGAGCAACACGGACTTTCAACTCCCGCCACAGATTTTCTATGGGGTTGAGGTCTGGAGACTGGCTAGGCCACTCCAGGACTTTCAAATGCTTCTTACGGAGCCACTCCTTTGTTGCCCGGGCGGTGTGTTTTGGATCATTGTCATGTTGGAAGACCCAGCCTCGTTTCATCTTCAAAGTTCTCACTGATGGAAGGAGGTTTTGGCTCAAAATCTCACGATACATGGCCCCATTCATTCTGTCCTTAACACGGATCAGTCGTCCTGTCCCCTTGGCAGAAAAACAGCCCCATAGCATGATGTTTCCACCCCCATGCTTCACAGTAGGTATGGTGTTCTTGGGATGCAACTCCGTATTCTTCTTCCTCCAAACACGACGAGTTGAGTTTATACCAAAAAGTTCTACTTTGGTTTCATCTGACCACATGACATTCTCCCAATCCTCTGCTGTATCATCCATGTGCTCTCTGGCAAACTTCAGACGGGCCTGGACATGCACTGGCTTCAGCAGCGGAACACGTCTGGCACTGCGGGATTTGATTCCCTGCCGTTGTAGTGTGTTACTGATGGTGACCTTTGTTACTTTGGTCCCAGCTCTCTGCAGGTCATTCACCAGGTCCCCCCGTGTGGTTCTGGGATCTTTGCTCACCGTTCTCATGATCATTTTGACCCCACGGGATGAGATCTTGCGTGGAGCCCCAGATCGAGGGAGATTATCAGTGGTCTTGTATGTCTTCCATTTTCTGATGATTGCTCCCACAGTTGATTCTTTCACACCAAGCTGCTTGCCTATTGTAGATTCACTCTTCCCAGTCTGGTGCAGGTCTACAATACTTTTCCTGGTGTCCTTCGAAAGCTCTTTGGTCTTGGCCATGGCGGAGTTTGGAGTCTGACTGTTTGAGGCTGTGGACAGGTGTCTTTTATACAGATGATGAGTTCAAACAGGTGCCATTCATACAGGTAACGAGTGGGGGACAGAAAAGCTTCTTACAGAAGACGTTACAGGTCTGTGAGAGCCAGAGATTTTCCACCCTGATTTACGAATAAATTCTTTACAAATCCTACCATGTGGATTCATGGATTTTTTTTTTCACATTCTGTCTCTCACAGTTGAAGTGTACCTCTGGTGCAAATTACTGACCTCTGTCATCATTTTAAGTGGGGGAATTTGCACAATCGGTGGCTGACTAAATACTTTTTTGCCCCACTGTACATCCCAGTGATAGTTGGTGTTTTCTGCAGGTGCTTCATTGGAGCTGTTAGCTACTGTACGTAGGAAATGAGGTTAGTGAGCTGCTCTCATACCAGAACGTTAAAGTTGCAGAACAAACAGGTGAACATGGATCACTACGAGTTCATCACTGAGACCAAGAACTTTCATACCCGAATTCTGAGAAGGTTCTCAGTCATCCAGCTCATTGTAGTCCAATGAGCTGGGAAAGGAAAGCGTTTTTTTAAGTGTCCCTGACCAAGTTTCATCCAAGAAGCTTCTTCAGCACTAAGAGTAATTGGTGGGAGTGTCCCCAAGAGGGTCATGGACCCCCTATTGATCCTCCTCTGCCTCATCACATGAGCCGAGGTGTGAAAACAGGTGTGGGTCACAATCAGGTCAGGTTTTGAGCGAACCCAGGTTTTTAAAGTACAAGCAGTGACATCCTCCTTTATCAAATCCAACAGTGTGGCCTGATAGAGGGAAGGAGGCGACCAAAGGAAGTAGCAGATGAGCAGTAACTGTGTGAACACGTCTGACGTTTTTATCTACATGGTGACGCTTCATTTGCTGTCTTGGAAGCAAAAACAAAACTGCTCTCTGCTCCTGGAAGCTGGGTTTGGTCAGCCAACTGTCAGCAGTTTGAACCAAAGATGTGTTGCATTCAAGTCAGTAATGTTGAAACTGGATTTATTCTGAACACAGGACAAGTACCATCAGATTTGATCCATTATGCAGTCCCACCTAGAAAGCATCTGATTGGTATGAGTTTGCTTTTGCAGCATGATAATGATCCCAAACACAAAAGTATATCTGAATAGAAAAACACACATTACAGCAGGACCTGGACATTAAGCAGTGTGGGATCAGCTTGACAAAGAACAGAAGATCGCCATTCAAAGAGCTTTGAAGAAATGACAGAAAGCTGCCTCACAGGTTTTAGCCTTGAACAATAAATGTGGTAACATCATTTGAAGGCATGGCGTACATTTTCATTGATCAATTCTAAAATCTACTCTAACCAGAATTTCAGCAGAATTAACTTCAGCTTATTGTGCAGCCCTCCAAAACTGTCCTTTCTCATTTTGCCCCATTAGAAATTGCCCTCGCCTGACGTCGCCCACACTGTAGAGCAGCGGTCCCCAAACTTTTTTGCACCACGGACCGGTTTATGCCCGACAATATTTCCACAGACCGGCCTTCAAGGTGTCGCGGATAAATACAACAAAATAAAACCAGTACCAGTACCGACAAAAAGATTTACTCATAACACACGTAAAAGACCCAGGAAAACAGAGTTAACGATAAAAACGATAACAAAATAACACTGAAAACCGATAAAAACCCTGAAAACCAGACATTTCACACCTGAGCCTCAACTCTCGCGGCCCGGTACCAAACGACTCACGGACCGGTGCCGGTCCGAGGCCTGGGGACCGCTGCTGTAGAGGTCACCCCACTAAAACATGATCCACTAGCTAATCGTTAGGAATGACACATTGTATATCCAAACCTTTATATCTTTGCAAGAGAATATGTATGTATACCTGCAACAAGCGCGGTTTGTGAACAGATTTTTTAAATCCAGGGAACTTATAAAATCAAAAAGACGGCAACTCGGCCCAAACTAGCTGAAAAAGTTCAATATGAGTCTTTCTAATGGACATAGTTAATTGGTTTAGCTCATTCATCTTCTACAAGCTTAGTTGGCTATAGTCATTTCACCACAGATGAAACATCTGCAGATAATTGGGCTACACAAAGACCCTGGCACAGAGTCGTCACATGTCACTGTGAGGGTGGTGACCAAAGTCTGAGCTAAAAGGAAGGAGGACGACAGCATCACAGCGCTTCATGTTGTCTTTACTGCATGAACAGCAAACAGGCCAGACTTTTCTGAATGAAATGTAACACGCCACAGAGGTTAGACATGGTCAACATGAATAATAAACCAAACCGGTTTTGTAACAACAGGTTAAATCAGGAACAAACATCTGTAAAACTACAGTGTGCTTACTGAATGTAAAAAAGGAAAAACGTGTCAGAAAATTGGTTCACTATGTAACAAATAACAGTTCTGATCATCAATATTCAAAAGGTTTGTAACAAAGACATGAATGCAACAATGCCAGTGACCCAGATGATCCTCAGGCTGTGGAAACACGCTCGTTTTATCTCCATGGAGTCCAGGGGTCAGCCAATCAATGTGCAGGACACATCTGCCATCATCTGGGTGAGGAGTGCAGAGGCTCCTGGATCCACCAGCTGTGTTTCCATCATGCACACTCTGTTAGTCACTGTGTGCAGTTTCTCAACCCGGGGCTCAACACCCCGGCTGGGACCTGTAGATATGAAGTTTGTGGACAAGATGGATATAATCCAGTTTCCTCATGGATGAGACTGACCAAACAGTGACTCCCCCTCCATGGAGCATCCCAATTATTGGATTGTTGTTATTAGATATACTTTTTTTTAAGAAAAGAAAATGTATTTGAGGGTCTCCACAGATTTATCACATGGCTCTTTATCATTTATCAGAATGTTTAAGTCATCAATTACACGTTAAGGCAGAAACCGAAGCCTTCTCTGTTTGAAAGCAAAATGATGGGTGGATAAAACACAGCAGGGTTTAGAAACCTACATTCAATGGCAACTACACACAAATACCACAATGAAGAAGGAAGAAAGAAATGAAACTCCTGTTGAACGAACCCCAAACTTCGGCCTGACTCACTGCTACTTTCTTTGCAGTGGTTGAATCATCAGCTACTTATAGTCTACAGCAGCTCACTGCTCAGGTCAGCGTCTGCAGTGAGCTGTGTTCGTGTGCACCGCCCCGTGTCCTGGCGTTGGAGCAGCAAACAGTGCTGCCACACTGCTGCATGGTTCTTAGGGGGTTACTGCAGTTCACACAGATTCAATGCCTCATTTTCAGGTTTCTGCACGAGCAGGAACCAAGCACAGCCGAGAAGCCTGGAACTGCTTCACTGATCCCAAGCCAGCAATTATTTGATGTATTATTTAGTCTATTAGATTAAAATGTAAACTTGCACATGCATGTAGTCAAGTTTAAGAAAAAAGTCCTTTGCATTTAGAGTTTTACGAAGTCAAACTAAAAACAAAGGTGGGCTCGTCAGGTAGGGAGTTACACCTGAACGTGTTTTACACCATCTGTTAAAGGCAACTGCAGAACACGGGTCATACACAGCAGACTGGAGACCAGGTGAGAAACTGGGGGGAAGCGTAGGATCACTGAATCACCGCTACTTTAAATCAACCTGACTACTAAGTGCTGCCAGTCAGGGCCTGTAAGGTGTGTCCAAAGAAAGAAACAGCTGACTGGGAGCTGCACACAGTCACGGTCAGCAGGTAAAAACACTCAAAGAAGAAAACACGACAGAAGCTGATGGAATGTGTGTGACGAAGCTGCTAAATGGTCCACATCAGTAACTAACTAACTGCATTTAAATTATTAAAGATTAAAATAAGTCATTAGTAGCATAAAACATGTTCTGCTCCTGTGTTGGACGTCTCCATCATCAGCCCCCACCAGCCAAGCTCCTCCACCAAAGAGTGACCTCAGGTCCTCTTCACACAACTGGGATGGTTTACTGCAGTTTGCTTTGATACTCTGCTAAATTACATATTAGGGACATTCAGGGAAAGGGGCGGGGCCTGATTCACAAGTAAACAGAACACTCTGAAGAGGAGCATGAAGACAAAGGTGGAGGAGGAGCTAGCTGACCCACAGTGGACCCACAGATTCCATTAACAAGTCCAGTGTGAGTAATACAAATGGTCCTATTTGTCCTTCTTGGATTCAGACTCCACCCCCTGGGCTTCAACTCCCTGCTGCTCTGGCTCCTCCTCCTCGGGCACTGGGGGGAACTGGGATTGGCTGACCTTGTCTCCTCTGGTCTTGCTGAGCTTCTTGGACTTCTGGTAGAGTTCGTTCAGGTTGAACTCTCGGATGATGTTCTCCTGATGGAAACAAGCATGCAAAGTCTTAAATATAAAGACTCTAAGTGTCAAGTATATGGATCAGGAGGGGAACAGCTGACACTATAACTGGTGTGCAAGTTTCTGGAGCTCACAGCTCTGCCTAAGCTCTGCCTTTCCCCTCAGCCCAACCAGTCAAGCCTGACCCTGGTTAGAATGAAGGGATCTTCCTGTTAAAGGGGAGTTTTTCCTCTCCACTGTGGCCAGGTGCTTACTCACAGAGGACTGTGTTAATATTGGGCTTCTGTCACTTATTGAAGATAATTACAACAACTCAATTTTTAATTTCAGTCTGAAGTTTTTAAAGAAACATGTTTCTTATCCCATGTCAACCCTGCAAAGAAGAAGATACAAAGTTACTTTCTCATGCACAGATGTAAATATTTGTAAAACATAAATGTTCTGATTAACACCGCTTACCTTCAGCATTTCAGATATTTCCTTATTTTCTATAATTGGAGTAAATGTAAATAGGATTCTGTGTAACAATCGCACACTGATGGAACAAACGGTGACCCCAGGGTCAGACGACGCACTGCGAACTTGTTTTCTCTTTTTTAGATTACTTCGCACGTCGTTCGCTCCACTGACCACGTTTTAACGGACAAACAGGAGGCCACAGTGCCATGCGACCAAGTCCAGGTGTTACTGAGAAAAAGAACATCTTTGATATTACAGGTGTTCACCTTTAGCACACCAGCAGCAGCAGTCTCACCTCAGTGAAGCTCCATGACACAGCCCTGCCCTTCTTGTCCACCTGAGGGCGCCGCATAACTTCCTTCCCTCCTTGGAACAGCACCAATGATGGAAGCTGCTTGGAGAGTGGAGATGCTGACACCTTGTACCTGCAGAACAGGGAGTGCTCGTATGTATGTGGGGAGCCAAACGTCACCGAGAAAACTGATTTAAAAGGGTCTTACTTTTTGGAAACCTCTCCATAGCGTCCAATGTCCACTTTGCCAAACTTTAGGCCAGCACAGTTATACCTATTCCACAGAACAGAAGGCACTGAAGTTACTCCTGAACGCAGATGAAGACACGCCACGATTTCACCAGAGGACGGTCTCAGCCTTACTTGAGAGAGAGATCAGCGTACACAGAAGCGAAGGACTGGCACTCTGGAGACCAGTTGGCAAAAAACTCGACGATCCACGTCACACGGCCGTCTCTCGCCAGTTCATCCTGCGCACACACGGTAAACACACACTTTAAAACAACTGGACGTAAGTGTGTTTCACCAACAACCAAACCTCTACCACCAACTCTTCCACTTGTACTCACATCAATAGTTTTGTCACTGAAGTATTTGATGTACTCGGGTCCCATGTACAGAGGAGGCTTACAGGTCATCAAAAACACTGAAACACACAGAAGATCACAGCATCTCACACTCAGTCTGCTGCTTTTTCAGCTGACTCCAGTGAACTGCTCTCAGCAGGATCTCACATATTAGTGAACTTACTGTGTCTTTGTATGTTAACATATTATTTCCCTTGTCTGAGGGAACGTCAGCCCACTAAGCATCCAATGAAACACACCTTATTTTCTTATATCTCCAGTTTTCAGTGTAACTCACTTCCAGCTTCTCGTTTCAGATTTCTATGACTGATCGTAGCACACTAAACATCAACTCATGACAACTCTAAAGGCCTTTGATCCGTTAATTCATCACAATCTTAGAATGGACAACTGGACAAGTAGATGACGTTCAAACTCCGACCCCTCTGTCTCGATCCCTTGCTCTGCTGTTTTAACCGGTTTGAGCCTGTGACTCTTTCTTCTTTGGAGGATGTGGTCGGCCACCTGAGGCCCTCTGGTTCTCCAAATGATCCTGTCCCACCACAGCTTTTTCAGGAGATGTTTCCTAGCATAGGCCAGGCTGTTCTCACTGTTATATACAGCAGATGTGGTGTAGTCCCTGCTCATTTCAAGCATGCATCAGTACAACCCCTGCTTAAGAAACCTGCCCTGGACCACACTGTGTTGGCTAACTTCAGGCCTCTCTCCAAGTTGTCTTTTATGTCTAAAATCTTAGAGAAAATTGTACACTGCCAACTGATGGATTTTTAAATGAGAACGGTTTCTTAGTCTTCCAGTCAGGTTTTAAAAACTTTCATAGCACGGAGTCAGCACTCTTAAAGGTTTTTACTGATATCCTCTGGTAATCATGTTGTTCTTGTCCTCCTTGACCTAACAGCTGCCTTTGACACTGTAGACCACAACATTTTGCTGTCTCGCTTCACCATCTTGCAGGCATTCGTGGTACTGCCTTGAAATGACATCTATCTTTGTGACAGAACTTTTAGTGTTAACTTTTTAAGGTTGAGTCCTTCTCTGCCGCTCTTCAGCTTGGGGTCCCACAGGGCTCAATTTTAGGGCCTCTGCTTTTTTCATTATATTTACAGCCCCTGGGAACCATCCTCAGAAGGCACGGATTATCCTTCCACTGCTATGCTGACGACTGTCAGATTTATCTGCCTCTGAAGCAGAACGATGCCTTCTCTATTAAACCACTTTATCAAATCTTGGATGTTCCTAAACTTTCTAAGATGTAATTCAAGCAAAAGAGAGGTGATTGTGTTTGGTCCCAGTGGACCTTGTGAACCCTCCACTATTGACCCCTGGCAGAGTACTTTAAACCTGTCAAGTCCAGTTTTTATCATTTAAGGTGTTTGGCAAAGGTAAGACTATTTTATCCAGGCCGCATTTTGAAACAGTAATGCGTGCTTTTACTTCATCTCGTTTGCATTACTGTAATGTGCTGTATTGTGGAGTTAGTCGGCGTCTTCTCTCTCATCTGCAGCTGAACTGGTAAAAGAGAGCACATGACTCCCATCCTCGCCTCACTCCATTGGCTGCCTGTATATCTTAGAGTTCATTTTAAAACTCTGTTTTCAAATGGTTAAACGGTCTTGCCCCACCTTACCTCTCTGAGCTTCTGCATCCTTACTCCCCCCCAGGTTTCTCAGGTCAGCTGACAAGCTGCTCCTGGAGGTACCCAGGTCCAAGAGGAAGCTCAGAGGGGGCGGGGCCTTCTCTGCAGCACATTAGAGAGGCCCCTTCACTGTCCACTTTTAAAACGCGTCTTAAAACCCATTTTTACTCCTTGGCTCATGACAAGGAGTAAAAATGATTTTATTGTTTTAAATGTAATTCTAATTCTCATTTTATATTATTTTACTTTTTGCTATTTGTGCTAATTTTATTCATTTAAATATCATTTTAATTATCATCTTATTTTTATATTTTTATCCTTTTATATATATTTTTTTAACTTACTGAAAATATCATTTCTGGCATGTCAGGTGTACAGCACTTAGTGTTCAGCTGGGGAGTTGTTCTGAAAGTGCTATATAAAGAAATTGCTTGCTTACTGTTGCATATATACATGTTTGCACTCTCTAAGGCCCGTGGCACTTGTACTGTTTTTTTTATCCTACTGCGGTAACAAACTCCTTTGCGGGATGAACAAATGGTCTTTAGCCTTCTCTCTCCTGTAGTTTGTTTGGCCCTGTTCTTCCTGTTAACGTGGAGTTCTCCCCACCAACAGTCTCAGTGATCCTGTGGGACCAGACGGTTTCTGTGAGGTGCTACTGTCTAAACAATGAGCTGACAGACCTATGCAGAGCGTCAGGTAGAGCAGCCCCATCCTGATGTCCAGTCTGAAGAACAGGATCACATTGGCCACTTTGCTGAACAGGATGATGTTGCCCACATGTTGCTCCACAGTTACTGACACAAACAACACAGAGACACTTTCATGTTTTAGTCAATGCTTTAAAACAGATTAGCAGCAGATAATAAACAGCCCTAATCAATGATGAACACTTGGGCTGTTCGATATAACGATATATATCGGATGACGATATAAAACGTTTGAGTCTGAGGTTTATTTTTTAGCACCTGACGGCTCTTTTTGCTTCTCATCCGTAAACACTCTGCATACTGTTTCACGTCATTCAGTTTATTTTGAAAAGTCTCAACAGGATCTTGAGCTTTATTGTGAAAGGTTTATGTGGAACATAAACAAGCGGACACACGATGCTGTTACCGTCGTTGTTGCTAACGACAACGCATAAAAACAGGCGCTTGTCCGTCCGTAGTGTGGTTATATTAAATATAAGAGAAAGAGAGAACTTGAAGAAATTAATAATAACTACAGGGACATCAGAACCATGAACAAATATTGCTGTAAACAGTTTATTTTGCGACAGCATGAAACAAATGACAGCGTAAAATGAAACGACAGATGTTTTTATATCGTCATCTGATATATATCGTTACATCGAACAGCCCTAGGCTTTTCCCCGCAGCACGCCGTGTAATAAATACAAAGAAAATGGCGCCGTTACAACTTATGACTAAAAATGTATCGTTTCATGCATCGATTAAAACACTCGACTCCAGCTACAGGACGCCCAGCTGGAAACACTTCCTGCAAGTCGAGCTGCCCGAGATTCACAGAACTTACAGAAAATGTTAAATGTTTGTGATTTATATCGTTATCGGGGCGATGGGATATGAGATTGTGGTCATATCGCACAGCCCTGATGAACGCGGTGATGCAACATCTTTCAAATTCACTACTAAATGTGAAACAGAGCTCTGTAACGGGCTGAATCTTGAGGAATTCACTGAACAGCCAATTTAAAAGCCTCCTGACAGAGAACATCACAGAGCGCTGGATAGCACACAACTCATCCACACTATGAAAAAGACATTTACTCACTCGCCCGGCGGTTCTTCATCATCACGATGGCACTGAGGAACATGAGGATCTCCACCTCTCTCTGAGAACACAAACATGGCCTTTGTTACTCTGCCGTCTCTGCTCCACTCGCACAGCCTCTACAGCTCTGACACGATTTGCTAACACAGCTTTTCCCATTTGACTGGTTGTTGTTTACACCTTTGTTACTCAGCTGATTTCAGAAACAAACAAAACTGTGAGATGAGCAGAGAGAACACTAAGATGATTTTCATTTTAGCTCTGAACAGATTTTAAAGCCCTGTTCTGATACTTGCACAGGTTCTGTATCTCTTCTGTCAAAACAGCAACTGCAAATAAAGCACCACATCTGCCAAATAAGTCATTTACAGTGATGTACACCAGTCAGACTGTGAGGAAACAAAGGCATGAACACTTGTTTCTAATTCCAATTTGGACACATTGTTCTCATAGATGTGAAACACAGGATTGCATGAGGCCAGACCATCAGTACAAACAGTTGTGCCCAAGTACAAGTTACTCAGATATGTCACCACTAGGGCTGGGCTATATCGTACCGTTCACGGTAATACCGGTGCAATGTTGGGCAACGATAGGAAAATGAAACATGGCGATAGAATATGGGTAAAACGTGCATGCGCAGTGCCCATGTTTACATATGCACATGGCGGAAAAAGCATGGCGGCGACGCAGAATGAGAAGAGCGAAAGTGGATCGTTGAATGAAACCATGAACCTGAACTGGTTTGTAAAAATGCTGCAGCTTCACTGGTGTGGAACTGGTTTAGCTTTCGTCCGTCAGATACACAACAAAGCACTATTTTTGGTAGCGCATGCTAGCGGGCCGTCGTTATTACCGTGTTGTTTGGAAAATACGGCGCACTTAAAATCAATCCTTTGATTTTTCTGAAAGTCAACAGAGCCCCTTATAATCCCGTGTGCCTTATGTATGAACTCTGGTTGTGTTTATGACCTCGAAACGATTTTATGTGCACGGCGCTCGAAAATCTGTCAAATGTTTCAGTACGACTTTGCTGAGCTACGAAGCCGCACCGCTTGATGGATTGTCGGAGCGTTACGGCTATCGTAGGCGGAGCCTCGCGGAGTGATACGTACTGTGCTTCAACATAATAATAATAATAATAATAATAATAATAATAATAATAATAATAATGGATACTTTATTGATCCCCATGGGGAAATTACTTGTTTTAATGTTACCGTATTGTGTGTGTATAACCTCTTTTTAAGTGTTGTGGATGTTATACATGGTGATGCTGAGGATGTGTCGGCCAGTTTCCACTGGAAATGCCTTTTGGTTAAACTGTCAGCGAGGAGTTTGCACTGTTACATTTTTATATAACTTTAATGCACATAAAAACAGCTGCTTGTTTAAGTGAAAATACATTGATGGTTTTTTTGCACTAATAAAGTTGTGGAGTTGTAAAGTATTTTGTCTCGTCTCAATTATATCGTCAGTTATATCGTTATCGCAAATTTTCAAATGTATATCGTGATAAATATTTTTGGTCATATCGCCCTGCTCTAGTCACAGTCTACATCTACAAGAAGACCAATCTGTCTCCCACAAACGAGAGGAAACAGTCCAGAAACCAGCAGGGCTCAAGCCTCATGACCTGGAAACTGCTAGAACACCAGTGTCTGTCTTTGCTGTGGAGGGGCTTCACCCTCTCCACAGAAAGCTCCACTCAATTTTGCAGCTTCCCATTTGGACAAGCCGAAGGCTTCTTGAGAAAGGTCTTGTGCCCGGACATGATGAAGATTGAGCTCTTTGGCTATATTAACAAGACTCATGTTTGGAGGAGTCAAGTTGAGGGAAACCTAAGAACACCGTAGCAACTGTCAGGCATGGCGGCAGTAGCATCACGCTCTAGGGCTGTTGCTGCCAGTGGTACTGGTACCCTGCACAATGTGGATGGAATAATGAAGACAGAGGAGAAGGACTACATGCAAATTCTTCAACTTCACCTCAGATCAGTGGCTAGATGGTTGAAACTTAGAAGCAATATGATGTTCTACCAGGATGAGGAACCCAGGAACATCACAACTGGTTCTGCAGACTAATGTTAAGTTTGACCTCTGACCCCAATTTGTGGACTATGCCTGGGCTAAGAAACAAACCAATTTAAATGAACTCTTCCAGTTTCGTAAAGAAAAGTGGTCAAATATCCAGACTAGATTATGCCAGAAGCTCATTAACCAAGTGTCTGGTTGGGGTGCAACTTTGTAAGACACATATATTCTTTTTTTTTTAAAGTCACTAGAGATCTATGCAGTACACCAAAGAACAGCTTAAAGAACCATTAAAAGCCCAACTTCACCACAACATTCATGAGTGTATATAAACTGTAAGAGCTCTAACGGGACATTAAATTCGGTTCCATTTGGCTTTTATTATTATTACAACAACAACCCTCATTCTGTGATACCCCGATTTTGCCTCCCCTCCTGCAACCTTCAGGACCAACACAGTAACACTGACACCCCATGTTCATTCTTGTATTTTAACAGACCTTCATTGATATGCCGTAAGCAATAAAACACATTAATCAACAGCGGAAAACTACAAATGAATCGTTTTCACTTGTGTATCTTAGTCAACAAGTCCAGGAACATCAGTGAGTTGCTTTTTGGCCGCTGTTTGGCCTGACAGCTAAAGTCATCTGGCCCTCGTTACCACAGCCTGTGCATTGGTCCAGCATTCACTGACCGGCTAGCTGCTAACACATTCGGGAAAACGACCAGACTTTCTGGCTTTTTCTACGGACCCAGTCGAAGTCGCAGGAGTTGCCGTCTTCTCGCTGTGTGGCCAGACGGTCACAGATGCCGGGCGTCTTGCGGACAGCTAGAAATGCTACAGACATGAAGAGAGATGCTACGTAATATGGCTTCAGCAGCCACTTGTACACCTGCGGTAGATGGTACAGAAAAGCGAATAATGGCGTCAACAAAGCCATCTTGAAGCTAACTGTCGTACAACAACTAACCCGGGAAATAAACCCCGCAAAGACGGAGGTCAGCAGTGCTAAACCGTTAGCTTAGTATAAATGGCTCTGCGCTAGCAGAGCAACGTGAAGGGGGTCGGAACCACAGCTTCCGACATAGATGTTAAAAATAAAAGCATTGAATTTTATATTGTGGATCGTTACTTTTGGATTCAACCTTTTTGTATATCTTTGTAGTCATTTAATGGAAAAAATAACGGTGCGATAGATATTTAAACGCACTGCTGCTGTTTCTAGGCCTAAAATGACTCATGTCGCCTTTTAATTTGAAGCTGGCAGGACTAACGTCCTGTGTAAGTGTAAGCTGGAAGATGCTGCACGTTCAGTTTTATGGAGCACGAGCAAAAATTGTGTTTCACGTTTTTGTGCGCGTGCGATTCTTTTGTTTACAGCTGTGAATTATCTAAGTTTTTTTGTTTGTTTGTTTTTTGTGTGAATTATCTAAGTTCTGTACTCATTATTACGTCAGTAGATAGCGCTCACAGGCTCAACGCATGCGCAACTCAGAAATAAATGACCTGGGCACGATGATGTGTCTACACATGAAAGAGAAATAAACAAACAACCGATTTGAAATAGCATCTTCAGGCATTTTGTTACTAACAGCCTGTTGCAGTTATGTGTTAGGATTTCTTTTATTCAATCTATATTTTTTTAAAAAGATAGACATTGTGTTCTTAAAATATTTGAAGGAAACTGGAGAAAAAGAGAAGAGAAAGAATTGACAGGCCTCAAAAACTTCATCTTCAACAGATAAACTGTATCATGTCCAGGACCTGAAAGACCTCATCAGAAAGATTTGTATGGCACTCCATCACATGTTGACATGAGGTGAAAGTAAATGTTGCACTGAGCTCCTGGTTAAAAGCCATGAATGAGACTCCTCAAGGGAAACATCTAGAAAAACAAGGAAAAGAAACTTTCACAATATGTGAAGTTACAGCCCAATTTCTCCAAATGTATTAGACAAACAGATAAGTCCTAAACTCCCTGATATGCTGATGTTATGTCAGTAATTGATGCAGACATCAAATGTTAAGCCTGTACACACTTTGTCATGGATATAAGAGGACTCGTAAAAAAAGGTGTACTAATAAATAAATCAAAAATGTTAATCAAGTCATCGGATTTATTCCAAATTGGAAAATACTTTTCTGTCCACCATTTGTGTGACTAACAGTCTCACCTCCAGGTGGCTGTTGTTGCAATCTGGTGACATATAGATAAAACTGGATTGTGCTGTACAGATACTAAGGAGTCCTGTCATGGCTCGTGTGCAATCACACAACTCTTACTGCAGAAAAGGCAGTTTGGAAATTTCAGTGACATTACAATTGTTGTGCATTACTGTAAAATCAGTGCTGTGAGAGTGACTTTAAGATCACAGCCTGATTAAAAACACAATCTAACATAAAGGTTATTGCCCCTGGAAATAGCTGTAAGATATTAAGACAGCGAGATCACAGGATGGCCAAAAATGTACTTTGAAATGAGATTCTTGTTTCATTGGAACAATAAAGTACGATGACAAAGAATAAGTGCACCTATAACAACGAGTATCACTGCTGAGGAGTTTAATGTTTTACGTGCAGACTCGGGCTGCTTGTCTCCTCTTGACATTTTCTTATTTAAACGTCGGAAGCTGAAAATTTAGCAGCACAACACTGTTTCCTTTTCCCATCAAACATTTCTTTCAGTCATCTGTTTATCAGTGTGATATGTGACTAATATTTTTTTTGTAAAAACCAATAACACAAATACAAGAGTAAATATTTTATCAAAGATACATGATGACTCGTGCAAAACAACATTATAACATAGTCAAAAAAGTTTTATGACACTCTGACACTTTCAAAGCATAAGAACAGAAGTTCTTACACACACACACACACACACACACACACACACACACACACACACACACACACACACACACAGGTGCCCTGAAAACGTTGTCATCATGCTAGTCCACCGCCATATTATTAGGATCATATTTTTTGGTGCTATGATCGTGGATTTTTACCGAGTTATACATCATCATATATATCAGACCTTCCCAAAGTGTGGGGCCTGCCTCCCTGGGGGGGCGCAGAGCCATTGCAGGGGGGCGCGGTATGAAAAGGGGGGGAAGAAAAAACAAAACTCTTGGACACTGCTAGCACGGGCGCCCACACAAACACAAAGCAGGAGATGAAGCGTCGCTGAATATGTTTCCAAACCAACTTCATTCTGAGCCAAAGACTAGAAAATCTGGTGAAGCAAATCTGCCCTTTGGCTTCACCTGCACAGGTGCTGAGGTAGGTCTCCCTGCAGGTTCCCCTTCTTCAGGAGCAGCGCTGGGCTGTTTAAACCACGGACAAACAGGATCCCACAGCTGTTTGTGTTTTTAAACCCATTTTGCACAGAGAGGCATTTTTTGAAAAATGCATTGATAGCAATGTTGAATATTATTACACATACAGTAAAACAATCACACTGTGACGTCTCTGCCTTTGTAAATGGAGGGACAGTAACTGCGTGTAAACCTGCAGATAGTCAGATTAACAGTATTTAGTCTCTATCTGCCATTCTGCAGTTCATCTCATGTAAACAATAACGTGGCCACAGCGTGACGTGGAAAAAAGCACATACCTTTGACGTTGCATGACGAACTCTGTATTCCTCGTCCACACGGAAACGCAAAAAAGGAGTTTTAAAAAATCTCAGTTTTCGGTGAATCGAAATATCGTTTACGTGGACGAAACAGCTGCGTGTTCAAAATCACCCGTGTAGGTGCGGACGCAGCGTGACAGAGTTAGTAGTTTATGTTATTACTTCCTGCAGATTACTTGTATTTGCTTAATTGTTCACTAAATGTTTGAGGTGTGAAATAAACAGCAGTGGAGCAAAATATGGGCGTGTGGTTGGAGGATGTGGTTGTGCGTGTGCACGCGCGAGAAAGGGGGGAGGGACGAAAGATTTTCTTGTAAAACAAAGGGGGGCCCAGCAAAAAAAGTTTGGGAACCACTGATGGGACGTTCTGTATCGAGGCTTCGGAGCGTGTGTCGAGTAATGGAGGGGGCGTTTCCGCGAAGCGCGTATCGAGGCTTGCTTCATTTATGGGAGGAGCTGAAAATGATGACGTCCGAAGCCTCGCTGCCCGGCTGTACCACGTGACTGGTTCATGAAGTGGTTCGAACTTTGCCGCGAGATATGACAGCAATATAAACCCCTCAGACTTCAGTCAAAATGTGGGTGTTTGATGGAGAGTTGCGGTTAGTGAGAGTTGGAGACAGTTTGGAGGTTTATGAGAGTGAGGAGAGAAAGTCAGGAGAGAATGGAGCCAGCTAAGAAGAGGAGGATGTCCTCCCCTGTGTGGGAACATTTTGATCTTATTCCTCCCAACAAGGTATGTAAATTTCTACAGAAGATGTATTTTCATAATACTGATGGTGCAATACAATTTATGTTAAGCTGTCTTGACTTTTGTACAAGGTGAAGTGTTTGCTATGTGCCAGGGAGCTGGGATATAACAACAACACCTCATCCATGCTTAGGCACTACAGAGCTTTGCATGAGAATAAGGGGGACACCGATTGTGGAGCAAGACCAGGTGAGCCATCAAATGTCGTGATAATATAGCATGCAGTAATGTTACTAAATGATATAACAATATTATACAGCTGTAATAAGTTACGTGTGTGATATTTATATTTGTGCTTTGTTTTTGTTGTCTTTCCTCAGGAGAACAATCTCAAATAGATGAAGACCTGGTTACCATGGTGATTGAGGACTCCCAGCCATTTAGCATTGTGGAGGACAAAGGATTCAAAAGATTTGTTAAATCATTAAATCCTAGCTATGTTCTCCCCACTAAAAAGGTCATAAAAGCAGTGAAAATTTAGTTTTTACAGAATAAAATGTGAACAGGCAGGACTGACGCCTCAGTGTGTAGCTGTCCATACCTCAACGTTACAAAAAGCACAACCACTGTCCACACCCCAACCACACCTCACCTCACAGTAAATGATCATTTCCATTTCAAGCATTTCCAAATAATCATTTCCCATACTGCCAGTATAAATATACACAGTATACTGCCATCACTACAATATACATGTTTTACACACTCCTTTTGTTGTTGACATTTACAGGCTGTGTGCAAAATGCCACACTCTTCAAATTCATGCCAGCTATTATTTTTACGTCCAGTAGGTGTCCTGCTAGAGCAAATGAAGCTTCAAGAAGCTTCGCGTTGGGGTGAACCAATTGGATGAAAAGCTTCAGTGCTTCATGGGGCTTCATCTGCCCATCACTACAACTCGCTACATATATTTGAGTTTGTAATATGTGATGGCCAAACCCGTGGCCACACTCTAAAGTTGGTAACTTTTGTATTTTCATTCTTCATTTGAACATAGTAATACATTTTAGTTGCCAATAACTTCATTGATTGGTTTGTATACATCTGTTCTATTTGTAAGCGCGCACATTTAGTTTACTTATGTATTCATACTAAATTTCTTTGCTTTCTGACTAACTTTTGTCTTTTTATTTCTTACCTGCCATCATCCCTGGGAGTTGCTGGACAGAAGATGGTAGCCAGGGTTTGAAACCATTAAATACAAAGGAAGATAATTGGACCACACCACCACTTCCTGCTGAAGGGGGAATGTGTGTTTTCTTTACTTTAAAAACAAAGTATTTGTATTTAATTAAATATTTGAGTTTAGGGTTTAATGGGGTTTTTGATTTTCTTCTTTAGTGTTTAGTTTATTAACAAACTAGATTGTACTGCATCGTTTGTGATTTATGATTGTGTTTTGTTTGTTACCCCTCATGTGTCACAATGGTCTGATCAGCCATTATATATACCCTTGTATGTCATTCATGTTTAGGTCAATTATGTATGTTTGGGCAGTCATTTGGTTTGTTAAGTTTGCAGTTGTTGCCTGAGTTCAGTTTTGTTTCTTTGACCTCTTTTATGAGCTCAACATTTATTAGTCTTGTAAATATAATTTTTGGGGGTTAAATAAATGGAAACTATATTTTTCTAATAATTCCTGGGACTCCTCCTGTTTTTCAACTCGGTCCATCACATGTGGTGTCAGGAGTGGGATCCTTCAGTTGAGGAGACAGGATTTTTTTTTTTGCATTTTTCTGTCCTTTTTTTCCTCCCCTGACAAACTTTTTGAGCCATGCAGAATGCTGTGCGCCCAAAGAGAGGAAATAAAATGGAGGCCAGAGAGGCCTTGCCAGAGAGGGAGAAGGAGATGGAAGAAGGAATTTCAGTTGTGGCTGGAGACACTGAAGGAGAGGATACCAGGGAGCCAACTCTCCTTGATATTGCTGGGATTCTTCAGGCTTTCATGGGACAACAGGAAGTTCGAGATAAAAAGCAGAGAGAGGATGCTATACTGCAAGAACAGCGTTTTAAGAGTTTGCAACACCAGTTTCGGCTTTTGCAAATGAAAGTGCAGGCCAGAACCACCCCACTTCCAGAGCCCACATCAACTGATCCAGAGTCTGTTGAAACTCCAGCTGATTATCAGACACAAGCAACATCTCAGCATGAGGGTTCTGGCTCAGCCTCCATATTAACAGGTCAGTCTGTGCATATTCATCATCCTAAACTGGAGAAACCAGCTGTTGAAGATGATGTTGAACATTTTCTGACCACTTTTGAGAGAATTGCAGCTGCTTGTCGTTGGCCAGAGTCAGACTGGATTTTTCACCTCATTCCTCTTCTTACTGGTAAGGCTCGAAGTGCCTATGTTAATATGGATGTGGACGAATCACTGCAATATGATAAGGTAAAAGCTGCCATTTTGCAAAAATATGATATAAACCCAGAAACATATAGGCAAAGATTTCGCTGTCTTGAAGTTTTTGATGAGAGTCCCAAGGAACTGTATGCGAGACTGAAAGAACTTTATGAAAAATGGATTCAGCCGAAAAACAGAACTGTAAAAGAAGTTGGTGAAATTATTATCTTGGAGCAGTTTTTAAGAATGCTGTGTCCTGAGCTTCAGGTCTGGATTAAGGAGCATAATCCAAAGTCTGCTGCAGAGGCCGCCACTCTGGCTGATGTGTTTGTAGCTGCCCGAAGTAAGAGTCAGCCATGGAGCAACAGTGCATGGAAGGCTGCCAGAGATTCACGTCGGTCGCAACCCCCTCAGCATCCTCAGAGGTCAGCGACGGGTGTGGGTAAGCCCTTTACAAGGGAAACGCAGCCTCTGAATACCTCGAAGCCAGGTAAAAGGCCACCAGTGTGCTACCTTTGTGGACAGGAAGGTCACACTAAGCCCATGTGTCCTAATAATCAAAGCAAATTATCTCAGATGTGTTTTGTGCCTCACCAGAATGTGGATATGAAATCTGAGAGAAAGCAGTCAAATAAAATCACCACAGTTAAGATTAATGGACAAGAAATTAATGCTTTAATAGACACTGGCAGCACACAGACTCTGGTACACAGAAAATATGTGTCAAAAGACTACACATGCCCCTCTGAAACCATATCAGTTTGCTGTATACATGGTGATGAAAGACCATACCCTACTGCTGATCTGTTTATTGAAGTGCAGGGGACACCCTATCTGTTAAAGGTTGGTGTAGCTGATAATCTGCCCTATCCTGTAGTTCTTGGGGAGGATCTGCCAGTCATCTATGATCTGTTGAGGGAAGTACATGAGTGCAATGTTGCTATAACAAGGGCTCAAACTAAAAATCAGGATGAGCATTATGCAACCCTCAGTGCTTTACCCTTCTTTGAGGCTGAACTAGAGACAGATCCCGGGAAGTCTCGGAAGCCACGCAGTCAAAGAAGACGTGAGAAATTTCAACACACTGTTGGAAAGACATCAGTTCAGGCTGCTCCAGATATGCCTTTAGGTTTTTCAGTACCCACGAACATCAGACAAATGCAGCAGGCTGATCCAACTTTGTCTGCCATGTTGCTGAGGGCTAAGGAAAAGGACTCTGTTGAATCTGACACAAATAAAGAGCTGTACATTCTGCAAGATGGCATTTTATACCACCAGCACGGCCAGGTTAAACAGTTAGTGGTCCCTAAAGTAGCCCGTGAAACAGTGCTTACTTTGGGGCACTCCATTCCCTGGGCTGGCCACCTAGGGAAGCATAAGACCACCGCTCGCATCAAGCGATACTTTTTCTGGCCTGGTTTACGCTCAGATGTTGCTATGTTTTGCAGGAGTTGTCCTCAATGTCAGAAGACTTCAATTAGAGTCCCCACCAAAGCACCACTCCAACCTCTCCCAATCATTGGTATACCATTTCAGCGTCTTGGCATGGACGTAGTTGGTCCTGTAGAAAAAAGCAAATCTGGAAATCGCTTTATGCTAGTCATTACAGACTATGCTATGAGGTATCCTGAAGTCTTTCCATTAAAAACTGTTAAAGCAAAAACTGTAGCTTCCTCATTGATTCAACTGTTCTCAAGGGTTGGATTCCCACAGGAGATTTTAACTGACCAGGGCACTAATTTTATGTCCACACTGTTGAAAGAGGTCTATAAGCTGTTAGGCATCAGGAGTGTGCGGACAACCCCTTATCACCCACAGACAGATGGACTGACGGAGCGCTTCAACCAAACTCTCAAACAAATGCTCCGAAAGTTTGTCAATGATACAGGGTCTGATTGGGACCAGTGGCTGCCATACCTCCTTTTTGCCTACAGGGAAGTTCCTCAAGCCTCCACTGGCTTCTCCCCGTTTGAGCTTCTTTATGGCCATGAGGTGAGAGGCCCATTGACCCTGCTAAAGGACTCATGGGAGGGAGAGCAAGGTAAAGAGGAATCGGTCAATGTTATCTCATATGTCATTCATATGAGAGAAAAGCTTCAGCAGATGAGTGAACTGGCTCAGAGTCATATGGCAGCTGCTCAGAGGCAACAAAAGACTTTGTTTGATAAAAAAGCTCGCCACAGGAGTTTTGTCCCTGGCCAGAAGGTTTTGGTAATGTTGCCAACTTCTGACAGCAAGTTGCTGGCAAAGTGGCAGGGACCCTTTGAAGTACAGAAGAAACTTGGACCTACTACCTACAAAGTTTCCACACCAGGTCTCCAGCGAGGGAGTAGAGTGCTGCATGTTAACCTTCTTAAGGAATGGATTCCACGCACTGAGAATAAAACAGAGGGTTTGCTTATTCACAGCGTGGATGAGGAGGAAGAAGTTAATGACTACTTGCCTTCAGTAACAGTCTCTGTCCTGGACCTGAGCCATCTCACCAGTGAGCAACAGTCTCAGGTAACGCCTCTGATTAATTCAGACATATTTCAAAAGTACCCAGGTCGCACGAGTCTGGTGGAGCATGACATTGTTTTAAAACCTGATGCAGCTGTGAAGCGTATGAGTTACAGGATACCGGAACGCTTCCTGGTGGAGTTAAAGGAGGAGGTGGACCTCATGCTGTCTCTTGGAATCATCCAACCTTCAACAAGCGAGTGGTGCAACCCTGTTGTGTTGGCTCCGAAAAAGGATAGCACGATACGTTTTTGCATCGACTTCAGGTATCTCAATTCCATATCAAAATTTGACTCTTACCCGATGCCACACATTGACGATCTCATTGAGCGTTTGGGGAAGGCAAAATATCTAACGACCATTGATCTCTCCAAGGGATACTGGCAAGTACCTCTCACTAAACGGTCTCAAGAGTTGACAGCATTCCGTACTCCGTGGGGATTGTTCGAGTTCAGTCTTACCATTTGGTCTGCATGGGGCCCCAGCAACATTTCAAAGGCTAATGGATAAGGTACTCTGTGGGCTCTCAGCATTCACCTGTGCGTACCTTGATGGTGTTGTTGTTTTCAGTGGAACTTGGGAAGAGCATGTGGATCACTTAAGGATCGTGCTGGATCGGCTGTGTTCCACAGGCCTTACCATCAATCCAGCAAAGTGTGCTCTTGCTAGGACTGAAGTCCAGTACCTCGGGTTTACTGTTGGAGGTGGGACAATTAAACCACAGGTTGACAAAATTAATGCAATTGCATCATGTCCTCTTCCACAAACCAGGAAACAGCTGCGATCCTTCCTCGGCATGGCTGTGTTCTACAACAGATTCATTCCCAACTTCTCAGCTAGAGCAGCCCCACTGACGGACAGGATTGGCTCAAGATGTCCCAATAAGATTCGGTGGACAGCTGAAGCTGTTGCAGCTTTCAAAGACCTTCGCCAGTCCCTGAGTAAGGACCCCGTTCTGCACTCATCAGATTTCACAAAAGACTTTACATTGCAGACTGATGCTTCTGAAAAGGGTTTGGGAGCAGTGCTTCTGCAGGGACCACCAGAGGATCGACATCCTGTCGCCTACATCAGCCGTAAGCTGCTACCAAGGGAGAGCCGCTACGCAACGGTTGAGAAGGAAGCCTTGGCCATTAAATGGGCACTTGACTCTTTCAAATATTATTTGCTGGGAAGAGAATTCATCCTTCAAACTGACCACAAAGCCCTGCAGTGGCTGGAGAGAATGAAAGACACTAATGGGAGAATCACTAGGTGGTATCTGGCTATGCAGCCATACCGGTTTAAGGTTCACTATATCCCTGGTAAAGACAACACCATTGCTGATTACCTCTCTCGCTGCCTGATGGAAGATCCAGAAGTGGGGGGGTGTGTGATGGCCAAACCCATGGCCACACTCTAAAGTTGGTAACTTTTGTATTTTCATTCTTCATTTGAACATAGTAATACATTTTAGTTGCCAATAACTTCATTGATTGGTTTGGATACATCTGTTCTATTTGTAAGCGCGCACATTTAGTTTACTTATGTATTCATACTAAATTTCTTTGCTTTCTGACTAACTTTTGTCTTTTTATTTCTTACCTGCCATCATCCCTGGGAGTTGCTGGACAAAAGATGGTAGTAGTGATGGCCCGCTTGAAGCTGACGCTCCGGAGCGTGTGTCGAAAAAAACAACACACTGGTTCAGAAGCACTGTGTCGAGGCTTGCTTCGTTTGGCAAAAGTCACGTGACCAGTGACGTCCGAAGCTTCATTACGCACGTAACTGCTTCGGTACCTGATTCAAACAGATATAAGGAAGTGAATCATCCACGGGATTCGTGGAGTGTGTTGATGGTGACAGAGAGCGAAGAGGTGATCATTCCACTGACAGATATGGAGCCAGCGAGGAAGAGAGGACGTTCTGGCGTGTGGGAATATTTTGAGTTGATTTTGCTCAATTCATTTTATCTGCCGAAGTGAAAAACTTGAAATGTCCAAAATCATGTTTTCATAATGTAAATATCATTACAGCATATGACTTCAGGAACACTTCCATGTGAATTAAAGCTGATGAAGACTACAAAAATGTATTTGACACTATACGTACATTACATTGCTACAGTTTAGAAAATCATTTTGTTTATTGTTTTTAGGTGATAGTCTGCAGGACCCAGGAATACCTGCATATCTACCAACTTGCAGTGTAGTTCCTGCACTCCACAGCCTCTTCTGTTCCATGCAAGTGGATTTTCTCCAGGGCAGGAGAAACTATTTCTAAGAAAAGAAACAGACTCAGCCAGCGCACAGTAACACTAATCCTCTTTTTAAATGTAAATAACAAAAGGGCTACCTGACATAGATCATGTTTTTACTTTGCAAGTTCTTGATTAGGGGTGGGTTTTGATTATCGCCTTTCTGATTACAATCCATGCTAAATTGAATAAAGTGATATTGATTCATTAAAATCCCGTGTCGATTTGTAAATTAACGTTATTATGCCTGAAACGCCAGCATCTCAGGTTAAACCTCACAACATGTCGTCAAACACCATGCAGCTAAAACAGTAACTGGGAGCAGGTTTACGGATTCTGCATACAAACGTGAACACAGAGCGCGGACCCGACGCGTCAGAGTCAGATTTTGATGTGTCGTCGGGTCGCGCTGTGTTTGCCTCTTTTTTCCCGCTGGCTTCTGCAGCTGCAGGTTTCATAACTCTCTGTTTACATCTCTAATTAAGTCTCACATGTGTCAGCTTTCTTTTAATAGATACGAAATTATGGATATATACTGTTAAATGATCAGAATTGTAATATTTCTGACTGAGGCAAAACTTTCCAGATTCCAATCAAATTGAATCGGATCCTGTATCGAATCAAAATGATTCTACAAATCAGTGATGATGCAGCCGTACTCAGCTCCCTAAGCATTTTCCCTTTCCAGTTCACAATCAATCCCACCCCTAGGTCAAAAATATGTATAGGAATTGGCCTCATCTAATATTTTGTATGAACCTGTCCAGCTGTCCAGTGATTAAACGACAAGTAGATGGAGGCAGGACTTCACAGCAGGGGCATACTCCATAATGTGCTGTGCAGTCTCATATGTATATTATATATATTGCTCACTTATTGTATTTACCAACATCAAGGAGTTATGAGCAAAGAAAGGCCACACCATAGTGCATGTTTAAATAGGGAAAGTTTATTGATCAAAATGTATTACGCAGATACGCATTACATTTTTTTCAGCCCCCCAATCGAGAAAACAAAACCAATTACATGTTCAAAGCAACGGAACGGTGGCCCAATATCAGAGAGAACTCCACTCTTGAGTGAGCAGTGATAATTGAGCAGTCCGTTTTATTTTGCAGATTCAAGCTGCTCTTCTAAATTTTCACCACCAGATGTCACCGGAGAGGACTGTGTTGAAAAGCTTCGAGTAATGAACCGTTTTTCAATACAAGCTTCAGTGCTTCGGAAAGCTTCATTTGGCCATCACTAGATGGTAGCCAGGGTTTGAAACCATTAAATACAAAGGAAGATAATTGGACCACACCACCACTTCCTGCTGAAGGGGGAATGTGTGTTTTCTTTACTTTAAAAACAAAGTATTTGTATTTAATTAAATATTTGAGTTTAGGGTTTAATGGGGTTTTTGATTTTCTTCTTTAGTGTTTAGTTTATTAACAAACTAGATTGTACTGCATCGTTTGTGATTTATGATTGTGTTTTGTTTGTTACCCCTCATGTGTCACAATGGTCTGATCAGCCATTATATATACACCCTTGTATGTCATTCATGTTTAGGTCAATTATGTATGTTTGGGCAGTCATTTGGTTTGTTAAGGTTGCAGTCTTTGCCTGAGTTCAGTTTTGTTTCTTTGACCTCTTTTATGAGCTCAACATTTATTAGTCTTGTAAATATAATTTTTGGGGGTTAAATAAATGGAAACTATATTTTTCTAATAATTCCTGGGACTCCTCCTGTTTTTCAACTCGGTCCATCACATAATATAAACAATGAACAGTATTGGCTCCATTACAGACCACCCCTGGGGGACATCACAAGAAATTTCCAAGCTTAATGAGGAATATTCTCTCAACTTCCTGTCATTTCCTGTCACAGTGTTTCGCTTAAATAACAATAATTTCACCCCTCCCTCTAGAACAGGGGTCGGCAACCCTAGGCACGCGTGCCAGGATAATTGATGGCACGACCATAGCTGGACTGGGTGGCCCGATGGTTGTTTTTTTTTTTTTTTTTTTTATAACAGTATAAACAATGAGAGGTGGTGGATTGGCCAGATGCTGGCAGATGTGTAAAAATAACTCAGTTGTTTGGTGGTGGCTGTGGCGGAGCTTCCACAGAGGCAACAGGTGGATGAGAGAAAGGTGAGGCAGGAGGAGAGCCCCGAGGCGGCCGAGTGTCAGGTGAACTGAACATCAGGTAAGAAGTTCTGACCTGCAGTGTATCTGGGTCAGATATAAACCAAGTTCAGGTGGAGTTTATTTTAGCTGTGCTGACTTTTTACAGTCAGTTACAATAACTCGTACTGCTACTAGCTAGCATGACAGAGTTTCTATACAGCTGGTTGGGTGCTATGATGTTACTGATAGTGAACTTGATTTATTCATAAGGTTAGTTAGCAGAGTTGCCAACCGTCCCGTAAAAAACAGAATCGTCTCGCATTCAGAGAAAATATTACGTGTTTCATGTTGAGCTGAAAGGAACAGTTTGTCCCGGACTTCAGCTAGAATGAAAAAAGACACAAAGCTGGATTTATTCTGTCGTTACGCTGCACAGCTGACTCTTCTTCTCTCCTGTTTCTACTTCAATCATGAAACTGATCAATGATCAGCTGATTGTCTCTCTTGTTTGTTTATCGCCCACTTTGCACCAGAAAGAGGAAACCAGCGGATGTCGCGCTAAACAACAGCAGCACGTTTAAGCTTGATCAGCTGTTGTTAGAATTTATTTAATATTAATTTCTAGTATCAGCTGATGTTTGCTGGAGCCACAGCTGTAAAGCTGCTGGTCATGATATGGTTTGGATATGTGGTGAGAGGGAAACATGAAGATGAAACCAGGAGATGTCCTTACTGAATCATCAGAGCTGAACAGGTGATGGAGAAACAGGTTTACCTTTTAGGTGACATGAATGAGTTGAAGTTATGAACTGTTTCTGAGAGACAAATAACACCAGGATCCTTTTCTAAGTAGCTGATAGCTGCCAACATCTGTGAACAAATATAATCCTATAAAGTGGTTCTATCTAGTGTGTAACTGTTGATATAGAGCATTATTACATTTATTGCTAATGCAATCATATGGCACACTGACCTCTGAGGAAAGTTTAGATGCACTCATCATCAGAATGTTGCCGACCCCTGCTCTAGAAAGACTCATGCATACTGTACCTGTAATCTCATTGAGTCAGTTAATGCTGGTGATGTGTAACTGTGTGATCTGAATCTGTATTGATTGTCAGAGAGTAATTTATGTTTATCTCAGAACTTTTCTAATAACATATTTCTAGTGATGTGTATCTGCAGTTACAGCACAACATGACTCATTTCCTGTTGATGCGATGCAGATGTTGATTAGCGGTTCTGAGATCTCTTCCATGACCTGCTCAATAATTAACAACTGTTATAGTGACATTATTACAATCAGTGGATATTTTCTATTCACACCTGTTTCCAATACAGTTATTTCCACATTTATTTTTTATTTTTTCCAAATATATCTGCTCACTCCATCATGTCATAGAAAGAGGGAAACATTGCCTCTGTTGGTGAATCCAAACCCATGATGTCATCCTCGTAGCTGACATCATTTTTAACCCTTTGCTTATTTTATTTTTAAAAATCTTTTATTATTATTTATTTTTTATTTATTCCTATTTCACAGCCTTATATCAAACACATGAGCTGTATTTCAAGCACTGAATTTACACTGTAATGATGTGTTTGTTTGATGGTGCAGTAGCTGGTGTGCAGATAGTTCCCTCATCACTTCCGCCAACGTGAACAGGAAAAACATGTCAGTAGGACACAGAGAGAGGACCGGGGGGCGTGGGGGGTCGTCACTCCTATGAATATGGTGGGGGTTGTTTTTTATGTTTAACTGAGAAATGATCCTCCAAAATAAATGATGTCATGTTACAGCAGCTGCTGTGTTTCGTTTTTATTTAATACTTATTTCATCTGTTCGTTTATCTTTCTTCATCGGTTTGTTCATTTATTTATTTTAATTTCAAAATGTGTGTCATTGCTGCACTTCCGGCTCAACTGCTGGTTCGGGATCGGTTTCCTGCAGTAAGGCGCAAGTGTTC
Source organism: Rhamphochromis longiceps (assembly GCF_057381845.1). Classification (NCBI taxonomy): domain Eukaryota; kingdom Metazoa; phylum Chordata; class Actinopteri; order Cichliformes; family Cichlidae; genus Rhamphochromis; species Rhamphochromis longiceps. The sequence goes on from NC_140562.1 coordinate 4,359,267, forward strand.
CCGCCACAGACGGACCTCAGATCAGCTGTTGGGGTTAGCCTCTGCCTCCCCATCTTCTCCAATCACAGCTCCGTCCTGTCTGTGCCAAGTGTTGAGCTCGACAGAGGTGGGAGGGAGAGGGGGGTATAAAGGAAGTCGTACCACTTGGTCTTCAAAATAAGAGTCTTGAACTGAACCCTCAGGGTAACCTTACAAAAATGGAGAAAAAAGAAATACCAAATATTACCACATAAAGCATGATGATGTATCAACTCTTTCAATAATATTCTTGCTAATAACCTGTTGTGTGATTTGTGCAACCGTGTAGGTTTAAGCAGCCCTGTCCTGACCGAACTTGTTCCATACATGCATCACGTAGAAAGCATCTTCCCAGTAAACACTCCTGTTTTGTAGCGTTAGTTAGTCCCTCTGTCTCTGCAAACCTTCCGTTTGTGTTGTTGGCCGCAGAACTCAGTAACTCAGCTTAGGCTTTGTTGCTGTATATTCAATCTAATCCATCAAACACACACACACACACACACACACACACACACACACACACACACACACACACACACACACACACACACACACACACTGAATAAATACTCGATTAAGAGTTTTGCTGTGAAGTGTCGAGCAGGAAGCAGTCCGAGTGCCTCTCGGGCGCTTGGTTCGGCCACTTTCGTTTGTGGTATCCGTCCCAGCCTGCTCCCGGCGAAGCACGGAGACACACGGGATTAGGAGCAGCAGATGCTCCGGTCCTCGGAGCGCAGGACGTCCCCGGTCACACCGACGTGTCTACCTGTGCCTGTGGAAGCTCCCGTTATCAGCAGCGAGGGAGGCGCATTACAGGGAGGCTCAGCACGCTGCATCAGCGGGACTCTTTATTCTAAAGCAGCAGGTTTAACGGGGCCTGTCAGTCTTAGTTAGTCAGGCAGTCTGGTGGAGCCGGCCCGATGTGATTGGGTGGAGGTGGTGGTCACTCTGGCTGCTGGTGTCATGGTTCCAGTCGGAGATGGGCCCGAGCTCTTGTTCGTCGGCGCAAACAGCGCAGTGATACGCGGTGATGCGGATCTCTTGCTGTAAATCCACCTGCAGCCACCGTAAGGGCTGCTGTTCCTAATAATGTGCCTTTAATGCTTCCGCAGGGCTCTGCGTGTATGGCCGGCTCCCGGTGCCGTGGAACTGCGGCATCCATCAAACGTGCGGGATGACGGAAGGAACCGAGCCTCCTCTCTCACCCACACGCTGAGGAGGCGTTCATGGGCAGCGGGAATTCCAAACACTGCGTGACTTGAACGAGTTGAAACTTTGTCAGGCAGGAGCTGTTGGGGCAGCATGGGGGGGTGATGAACAGATGAGACGTTTGGCTCAGTAACGGAAGAAGGACATAAACTGAGCAGTAACCTACAGCACACACTGGGGCGACCACAGCAGCGCCGTGGTTAAACAATACTGTCGGCTCATTGGTCTCTGTGACACTATGATGGTGGGAGGCACCATCACCTCGTACCCGAGGACTGCGGTGGTCTGAGAATCAGGGTTTCAGAGCATCTGGAGAACTGTCAGCACTATGGACTACCACTCCGAGTGCTGCTTCTGTGACCCTGAGGAGGGTCACGGCAGCCTCGATGAGTCAGCTCTGCATAGCATCCACGCACCCAACCGGATCCGGCCCTCCTCGTACCGAGCCTTGAGGAGTGCTGTGTCCAGCCTGGCCCGCATCGATGACTTCTTCTGTGAGAAGATCGGTTCAGGCTTCTTCTCGGAGGTCTTCAAGGTATGTGACCTCACCTGAGTCAACTGCAGCGTCAGAGTAGTCCTCTGCTGGTGTGCCCCATAATCCCCCCGTGAAGAAGCCATGTTTCCTTCATCTTCCCACACATTCAGATAGACAGACAGTGGCTGGGGTCTGACACTTTATAGCAGGTGTGGGGAACTCCTCGAGGGCCGGTGTCCTGCAGCTTTTAGATGTGTTCTTGACCCAACACAGATGATCCACATGACCTCCTCAACATGTCTTAAAGTTCTCCAGAGGCCTGATGATGAACTAATCATGTGATTCAGGTGATATCTACAACCTGCAGGACGCCGGCCCTCCCTGCTCTGCTTTATAGCCTTTACAGATGAGTTTCCTCTGCTGAGAAAATCAGTTTGTCCTGCTTTTGTTTTTGCTAGATTTCTGCTAGCTTTAGATGTTGGAGGTGAAAGGTGTGCGGGACAGTTTATTGTCAACTAATGCAGACTGACAGGCGTTTGGAAAGTAGGATGGCATTTATTGTATTAATAGATGTTTCTGAAGTAGAATTTTCCTGCACGTGAATTTTTGATTCTCTGAGCACACGTTTTAATAAGACTTTGCAAAAAGACCACATTTGGAGAGTTGAGGGTTTAGCAGTGACACGATTCGTTTTGTCACTCACAGACTTTATTCACAGTAGAACACAGAAAAGAAATACAACTTTTAAACTAAGAAAACGGACCATTTAAGGAAAATATTAGCCCGTTTGTAATTTGATGGCAGCTGTACAGCTCAAACTCTTGGGACAGGGCTGTGATTCCCCCTGTGCAGCATCCCCCTCTATTCTCCGAGAGAAGGTTCAAGTCTGGGACCAGACTAGTACCTGGATGTTTGGGAGAGGACTATGGGCCCGCTGTCTAATAGAGGATCGTAGCTGCTCAATAGTCCTGGGTCGTCTTTATTGTATTTTTCTGTTTTCCATTCCTCGGTGACAGCTGGAGAGCCGACAGGTCAGTGCACCATCTTGACTCTTGTACTACGAAGCCGTGCTGTTGCCATAGATACAGCCAGTTGCTCCCCCGGATCATTTTTAGCCTTTTAGTTTAGTTTTAGGTGATTTTCAGTCACGTACTCTAAGTTATATTCGTTTATTAGACATCAGACAGTTAAAATGTTCTTCCTGCTGTGAGTTTGCAGTTGTTATTAGTAATGCTTTGTTGTCAGCTAATAAGCTATTGATTTATTACTTATGCCATGATCCACAACCTGAAAAGAATATGTGACGGCACATAAAGCCACCCTTGGTGACAGTCATGTGTCCCTGCACTGTAGTGTTTGTGAGACTAAATGAAATATGAACTGGTGCAGGTTAACCCTCTGTACCCGGTTAGTATTCCCACAGAGCGTCCAGAACTTTGAAGGAAACACTTGAACGTATCGAATAAACCACTGAAAAGTGTTAATTTATATTTTCCATGAGGGTACGGTGGGATTTTAGATGGGCGGGGTGTAGGAGAAGTGTTCACCTCAGCCGGTCGCAGCAGATGGCCCCGCCCCTCCCTGAGCCTGGTTCTGCTGGAGGTTTCTTCCTGTTAAAAGGGAGTTTTTCCTTCCCACTGTCACCAAAGTGCTGCTCATAGGGGGTCATATGATTGTTGGGTTTTCTCTGTATCTGTTATTGTAGGGTCGACCTTACAGTATAAAGCGCCTTGAGGCAACTGTTGTTGTGATTTGGGGCTGTGTAAATAAAACTGAATTGTATATGAGCTGAATAATAAAGTTAGTCAATCATCAGCACAAGACCATAATAAAGAGAATGACCGTGTAGTTTGGAGCTGGCTGAACAACACATGGCTGGATGGCATGAGCTTCATCACACTCCTCCTCCACTGCTCCCTCGTCACCTCATTCTCTTCCTCCTGACCTGAGCCCTTACCTCCTTAGCTGACGTCAGAGCTGTAATGAAGGAAACTGTGCATAAACATGCAGAATGATTTAGTCATGATATATTTGCAGTTATTGCCAGCAGACTAGATGTGCAACCCTTCTCTATAGAGAAAATAAAGTAGTCTCTAAAAACCTGACAGCTAGCCACCTGTGATGTGATGCTAGGACCACAGATGCAGCCCACAGTGTCTTTAAAAAGCCACACTTCCTTGTGATAAAGGGTCTGATTACACTGGCACATCATCTGAGAGTTTACTTGCTGATGACGTCAGAGCGACGATGCTGCACCTCAAAGCTTCAGTAAGACCAGCGGTTTGGGATATCCTCGTCACCCCTTGGTTATCGTTGCAGCAGACGCTCTCTGACCTGTTTCACTGCCTCACAGACATGGATGCTTCACACTGGGCTTGTTGACAGCGGAGCTAAACAGCCTTCTGACAGGATACAAACTACAGCCAGTGTGTTTTGATTTGTCGGGGAAACATGGAAACTATTTGATGCACATATATCTGTTTTTAATCCTAATTTATGATTAAGTGTCTCCAGTCTGTGGTATACGCTTGTCGGCCAGTGGCAGTTGTTATTAGTCAACAGTGGGATACAGAAGGTTAAACAGAGCATATGTGTGTGGGCGGAGTCACAGGCCCATTTTGGCAGTTTGGTTTTGATTGATCAAAGTGTTCCTGAGAGGATTTCATTTCCTGTTGAGGAGTTTTTCCAACTTGTCCAACTCTGAGTTATTAGTGGCACCAGCTGTGCTCGAGGCACAAGCTTGGACCTGTTTTACGGCTCCGGTACCCACTCGGACCAGATTTACATCAACTGGTGCCAGTTGATCTGTGGCTATGGGAAGGGCTACCCCAATAAATTCACTGGTGACTGCAGGACACTTACCCCAGGTTTTGCCAGCGCTATCACGATATCACTGTACTTCACTCACGATACTATATTATGGCAATTTCACCTTTTTTTTTTTTTAGTACAAATGATGTCGTCAAAGTTGAACTTTGACAGTATCTGTTTGATCCAACATGACAAAGTTGTGGTATTGTCAAGCGCTGTCACTGAAACCTGGCGTCAATGTTGCCATAAGAAGGAGTCGTCCTGCTGTCGGTCTGATATCAAACTCAAAGTTAGCAATTACATGGAACCTGTTTCAGATAGTACGAGCACCGACTGCCATCAGAGACTCTCTGACTTTTAAAAAGGGAGTTCTTCCTCCCCACAGTCATCGCAGGAGATCATCTGATTTCAGTGCTGTATGAGGGAACCATTATGAACCATTATAAACTGGTGATATACAAATGAGATTGTATTGAACTGAGGAGACAAAGGAAAACCAAACATGTGCAAAGCTTTTAAGACTTGTTTTCTTCTTCCTTTCCAGGAATAGAAAACATTATCGCAGCTATTCAGCAAACCACTCACAGCAGGTCTTCACTCCAGTGTGTTTATGTTTGTGTTAATGTTCAGAACAGCACAGATGAGTGATTCCTCACTGACGATCGCTCCTCGTTTTTTAATAAACGGGCAAAGTTTTCCTTTAAAGCCTTCATTCAGCGTAGCAGTGGACACTTAAATTAGCATGTTTCTTCATTTGGCATCATCAATTGGAAATATCTCATTAACTACTTGAGTTTTCAAATACAGGAAACAGCTGTTCCTGTGTCAGTCAGTCAGTGTTAGAGCTTTTATTTCTTTTTGACTGTACAGAAGTCAGACTGACATCTTAGCAAACTTCTCCATAGCTCCTTTTCAGCAAAGACACAGTTTAACAATTTCCCAAAAGAAAAAATATTATTCGGAAATACACGAGTTAGCTTGTAAAACATTGATTTGAATCTACATTTTACATTTCTGATTTTAGCCTCGTATAGAAACAGAAACTTTCCTGTGGTCAGATTTAGTGAATGGTATGTGTGCAATTTAAAACTCCATGGGGCGGAGCAACAGATGCCTCCAGCCCTGGATGTTGTCTCATCCATGGATTGAGGTTTGCATCAGCTGCTGACAGCTCTCAGTGACGCTCAGCATAGAGGCTGACACGACTGCCTCGGTTAGTGCCTGGTGATGTAGCTCCCTTAAACCTTGCATAGCCGTTACTCTGCAGTAGGTAAGCAAGTGCAAGGTCTGTCCCTGGTTTACCAAACATCAAGCAATATTTGATGCTGCACCTACAGCAGGCAAGCTGAAGGCTGCCAGCATCCTTTTTTTATTTTTCCAAAGACTGTTTCAGTTCTCATCCAAACAGCTGATGTGAAGTTCCAGATATTTACCCCCAGTGAGGTTGTCACCTTGTCCTAATGGTAGCCTGTGAAAGCACCAAATCACAACAACAGTTGCCCCAGGGCCTTCACGCTGTAAGGTAGAGGTCCTTAAATGACTGAGAGAACCCCAACGGCCTCCTACGAGCGAGCACAGCGAACCTGTGACCTTAATGACCTCATGTGACCACTCGCTCTTTTTTTGTCTCGTGTAGACTTTTATTTTATGCTCAGCAAGAAAGAAGAAGCCGCTGTTGTCGTCTGTTGTGTAGTTGAAGATAATCACTCGGATGCTCCTGGGCCTTGGTCCCTCTCAGCAGTTCTTATACTCCACCAACTCCATCCACTCTTGCATCCAGAGCAATGTGCATGTTGGCAAGAGTGTGAAATAGAGCAGCTTATGTTGCAGCCACGGTGGAGCCGTGCAGCAGTGTCAGTACCAACAGTCACACAACTCTTCTGCTTCAGGTTTAGTTATCGCTGTACATTAGTGGTCTCTTATCATTGCCATAGCACAACAGTAATGCTAATGTGGGAGCTAGGCAGCAAATGCTACCAGTCCCATCCATCTGCATTAATGGACAGTGTTCATTTACCAGGCTAATGCATCTGTGTGTCGCTGCAGTTTGAAGAAACAGTAGCAGCATAAAAAACAGCTCTACCTAAAAACGTGTTTATTATTATTTATACCTTTAAAGTTATGTTGCTCCCATTTTCAGAATTGTCACTGTTGGTATTGTTTGTATTACACGTGTTGCCGTACAGGTGCGTCACCCTGTTGGTGGGTTACCCTGCTGCTACTCTGATTTAGCCATACGTAGTCGTATACTCATGTGTGAGCTACAACCAGCTTCCAACATCAACTATTTCCCCATATTCTTGTTATCACATTATGTATGCGTATAAGACGTCTGCCTTACATGCAAAGGAGCACTGGTTAGAGGTTGAGAGGAGACACAAGCCCAGCCGAGGGTGGTCACAAGCTGCTGTAGTCCTAGCCTGGGTAAATGGGACGGTTCATTAAATGTGGTACCAAGACTTGTGTGGTCAACTTTCACACGTGTGGTTTGATACCAGGATTATTCAAAAAGTCTCAGATGTGGTTGGGTTTCCAGAGCTCATCAAACAGCTGACATTTCTACATGTAACCTGGCTAAAGACAGAATAGTTACGAGCATGTGTGTCATTATTGTAAACAGCTGCACCTGTAGCGTGAAGTTTCCTGCTGCACTGCATCACTTCCCCCAAAGTAGAGCAGCTCAATCGCATTAAGTAAAGCTGCTGTGTGACTACAGTGTAGAGCTTTGTGTCTGCTGCTCGCATGCCTGCAAACTTGGTGCTGTTACACAAAAAGCCGAGTGTAAAACCTTCTTTCTTTATTTCAGTCCTTCTTTTTTTAATACTTCTTTTTGTAAGAAATAACAAATATGCAGAAGATGGATGGAAGCACATTTAGGGGCATCAACAACTTTCCCCTTTTGCACCACAGTTCACTTTTCTTCCAGGTAACCGTGTGTGTACATGAGTGATCGCCTCCTGAGCGGAGGCTCAAGAAGATGTGAAGGCATGAAAAGCAGCACGCCTTATTATTTGCTCAGGGAGAGGTTTATACAAAGTGGAGATTTTTCTTCTTCTAAGCCAAAGATTTACCCCCCAGAGCCAAAGAAAGAGCAAAAGCTTTTATTGTCAGTGTGAAAGTGCAGACGTGAGTGTGGAAACGTCACCAGTTTAATTGTCTCACACTTAAATGAATGAATGCTTTTCCACACTTAAACTTGGATATTTTGCAGCTTGTTCTTGTTTGCTCACCAGAAAACTCAGTTTGCGCATGGTTTCATTCTCTAAAAAGGAAAAAATTCAAGATTTTTATTTGCCATTTGTGCACATTTTAATTCTTGTGCAGAGCTCTCTAGGACAAGTCACATTTTAACCCTCTCAGGGCAGGCGTTGCAGATTTGCAACAGTTAAAAATGAACAACCTGATCACCCCACATACATAAATTATGAGTTTCTTTTACTCAGAAGTACCACTGCAGGACTTGGTTGTGCATTAGCAACAAAAAGTTTAATTTGAGCCTGAGAGGGTTAAGAGGTAAAAGCAAAGCAATGGCTGCTGTGCAGGTCTTCTTAGGTTTGGACATGGGGACCAGCGGGGACAGACTGGGTGGACCGTAGGGTCAAATGCATCGTGTCCACTTCTTTTATTCCATTTTGAAATGAGACTGTGTGTTTAAGTTTCACAAATGCATGTTTGTTAAAGTAATTAATAATTTTACCACATGCTGGGAGCACTTCTTCCATGTTTATTGTTTTGTTTGTTTTGTAGCTAAAGACAACATATTTAAGATTGCATATTCAGCAACGTGGCTGAGCTCTAATAATCAAATAATGGTAGCAAGCATGATGAGTCAGCTACATCTATAAACTGTGTAGATGCTACACACAGATGAGGTCTGCTGCAGTGCTGTTTGGCCCTTCCTGACGTCCTATTTTTTGTATGTTTGTTACTTAAATGTTTCAGACCGTCAAACAAATTTAAATATTAGACAAAGATAACACAACTAAATAGAAAATGCAGTTTGTTATTGAAGGCGTTAATTATAAAGGGGGAACAAAAATCCAAACCCAGGCCTGATTACTGCCACAGCTGTTCCAGATCAAGAGATCACATAAATAGGACGTGCCTGACAAAGCAGACCAGAAGATCCTCAAAAGCCGGACGACATGCCGCGATCCGAGGAAATGCAGGAACAGCTGAGAAACAAAGTTACTGAGATCTCTCAGTCTGGAAAGGGTTATAAAGCCATTTCTAAAGCTCCGTGAGAGCCATCATCCACCAATGATGAAAACATGGAACAGCTGAAAGAGCGACGACTCATCCAACGGGTCACAAAAGAGCCCAACATCCAAAGAACTGCAGGCCTCACTTGCCTTAGTTAAATCAAATCAAAATCAAAGCAAACCAGTTTTGTTGTCACATCACATGTACACTGGTACAGCACTGCGAGTGTCATTGTTGTGTGTGAGCTTCACAATCAACAGAGGTGCAAAATGCAATAATAGAAGAACAAGCAAAATATAAGGATGGGAATCTGAGAATTATAAGAATGAATATGTGTGCATTACTGAATATGTCTGTCTGTCTGTCTGTCTGTCTGTCTGTCTGTCTATCTATCTATCTATCTATCTATCTATCTATCTATCTATCTATCTATCTATCTATCTATCTATCTATCTATCTATCTATCTATCTATCTATCTATCTATCTATCTATCTATCTATCTATCTATCTATCTATCTATCTATAAATTAAATCTACAGAGGTTAGCAGTTGAAAATGTGCAAGACAAATGGCATTCATCTACATTGTGGAGTGCATAGTGTACTGATAAGAGAAGATGAGGTGTCTATGAAGTGTTCAGCAGCCTGATGGCCTGATGGAAAAGGCTCTGTCTGCTGGTTCGGTTCCTCCTCACTTTCTTCAGGCACCGCTGCCTGTAGATGTCCTGGAGGGAGGGAAGCTCACCTCCAATTATCCTTTCGGCACACCGCACTACTCTCTGGAGAGCTTTCTGGTTGTAAGCGGTGCTGTTGCCGTACCAGGTGGTGATGCATCCAGTGAGGACGCTCTCAATGGCACAGCAGTAAGCCGTCTCATCACCTTTGGTGATAAGACCCACCACTGTAGTGTCCTCTGCATACTTCACAATAGGGCTGAACGATATATCGCATTTGCGATAATATCGCGACATGATCAAGTGCAATTTTCTAACCGCAAAGGCTGCGATTATACTCTGGACATGTCCAAATTCATGGGCTGCATCCTCCTGAGGCCGCATTTGTAGACCGATTACGTCACAGCGACGCGCCGAAGGCTGTCCAAATTACTACCATATCCCAGAATTCATAGCGCGGCCCAGCCAAACTCCAGTTTCCAACAATGGCGGCCGCTACTAAGTTTTAAAATTACTCATACTAATCTTTCTGGGTCACAAAATAAACTTTTAACATATTTTCAGGCGAGAAAGTAGTTGTGTAAACATCAAATATCTGCTCGGTTTATCAAGATATCCCATATTTGCAAAAGTGCTTCGACGTTTTCAGAGGCGTCTGCTACCCACCAGCTCGACAGCTAGCCGGGAGCTCGAGGGTCACTGATGCGGCCGAGAACGGCACAACTCCCGGCACATCATTTTCAGATCACCACGGAGTTTCGCTGCTCGGGTTAAACGTAATATATAAGTCACTTAGACAACCTAAAAATGTTATTGTTGGGCTTTTTTCAGTGTTTTGTTTGTTCGTGAGTAAATCGGTTTGGCTGAGATTAAAGTTATTAGATTAGATAAAATAAAACTTTATTAATCCCCCGGGTGGGTTCCTCCTTGGTTTTCACACAGCTGACTAAACGTCAAACAGAAAACTTATTAAACAGAAGTATGAGACAGTCGAGAATTTACACCAGTGTCTGGTTATATTTTAGATAGCAAGAAGCAGACGGCCGAGTTTATTAAACTCCACCGAGACAGCGGTGACGCTAATCAGAACTAGACCGTCCAATTTCACGCCTTTAAACTTTAAAGGCGTGTTTGTGTGTGTGTTTATACAATTGCTATTATGTTTGCACTTTATGTGTAATGTTACTGACTGCAGAGATCAGTAAGATGTGTGTATTTTTTATTTATTAGTTTTATTTATTTAATATTATTTTTTAATTGAATGACTGTCTAGTAGTTCACAGATGTCGAAAAACTGAGTGTGGTAAAGCCACTGATTTTGTTTATGTATATTTCTGCAATCTGCACATTGTACTGACTTTCATTTTAATGTTTACACCAGGGTTCCTTGTCAGCACTTTATGCTCAGATGTTTGTAAGCTAAAAATAAACTATTGTGTATGTTCAAATATACTGTTGTGATTGAAGAAGTTAAATAAAAATGTCAGTCATCAATTCATGCATCACCTCATGTCATCATAACAGAGGTCTGTCTTCCAGGAAAGAACAGTTTAAAATTAATGTAATATAGTATTGGCCATACTATATGATGTATTGCTTGTCTTTGTTTAATAATACAGAAGACAAAGACCTTAAAAAATAATCGCATATCGCATCTCAATCGCAATATTGGGGCAAAAAATCGCAATTAGATTATTTTCCATAATCGTTCAGCCCTACTTCACAATGATGTTGGAGTTGCTAGTGGCCGTGCAGCCGTAGGTGTAGAGTGAGTACAGGAGAGAGTTATGGTCAGTGTTCATGACTCCAGGCCATTATTGCCCAGAGTCTTTCTTATGGCAGAGTTCAAAGACGAAACCCACTGCTGAGCAAAAGAACCATAAAGACTCATTTACCAGAAAACATCTTGATGATCCCCCAGACTAGAGCAGGGCGATGTGACCAAAAATATTTATCACGATATTTTGCGATAACGATATAACTGATGATATAATCGACACGAGACAAAATACTTTACAACTCCTCAACTTTATTAGTGCAAAAACCATCAATGTATTTCACTTAAACAAGCAGCTGTTTTTTATGTGCATTAAAACTATATAAAAACGTAACAGTGCAAACTCCTCGCTGACAGTTTAACCAAAAGGCATTTCCAGTGGAAACTGGCCGACACATCCTCAGCATAACCATGTATAACATCCACAAAACTTAAAAAGAGCTTATATACACACACAATACGGTAACATTATGTTGAAGCACAGCACGTATCACTCCGCGAGGCTCCGCCTACGATAGCCGTAACGCTCCCACAATCCATCAAGCGGTGCGGCTTCGTAGCTTAGCAAAGTCGTACTGAAACATTTGACAGATTTTCGAGCGCCGTGCACATAAAATCGTTTCGAGGTCAGTAAACACAACCAGAGTTCATACATAAGGCACACGGGATTATAAGGGGCTCTGTCGACTTTCAGAAAAATCAAAGGATTGATTTTAAGTGTGCCGTATTTTCCAAACAACACGGTAATAACGACGGCCCGCTAGCATGCGCTACCAAAAATAGTGCTTTGTTGTGTATCTGATGGACAAAAGCTAAACCAGTTCCACACCAGTGAAGCTGCAGCATTTTTACAAACCAGTTCAGGTTCATCGTTTCATTCAACGATCCACTTTCACCCTCCTCATTCTGCGTCGCCGGCATGCTTTTGCCACCGTGTGCGTATGTAAACAAAGGCACTGCGCCTGTGCATTTTACCCATATTCTATCGCCATGTTTCATTTTCCTATCATTGCCCAACATTATACTGGTATTACCGTGAACGGTATGATATGGCCCAGCCCTAGCCCAGACTTTTGGAAAAACACTCTGTGGACTGACGAGACAAATGTTGAAGGTGTGTGTCCCATTACATCTGGAGTAACAGTAACAGCATTTCAGAAAACATCATACCACAGTAACATATGTTGGTGTCAGCGTGATGGTCTGGGGCTGTTTTGCTGCATCAGCACCTGGAAGACTTGCTGTGGTAAATGGAAGCACGAGTTCTGCTGTTTACCAAAACATGATGGAGAATGTCCGCACATCTGTTCATGACCTCAAGCTGAAGCTCACTTGACAATAATCCGAAACACACCAGCAAGTCTACCTGTGCATGGCTGAGTCCTCTGAGTCCTCTGCATGGCTGAGTCCTGACCTGTATCCGATTGAGATGCTGTGGCATGACCTTTGAAAGGTGGTTTGTCCTTGAAAACCCCCCAATGTGGCTGAATTACAACAAATCTGCAAAGATGAGTGGGCCAGCAGTGCTGCAAGAGACTCATTAACAGTTACTGCAAACGCTTGATTGCAGTTCTTCTGCTAAGGGTGGCCCAACCACTTATTAGGTTTGGAAGGCGATCACTCTTTAACACAGGGCTAAACACCTTCATCTGGAAACTGCATTTTGTGTTTACTTGTGTTATCTTTGTCTAATATTTAAATTTGTTTGATGGTCTGAAGCATTTAAGTGTGACAAACATACAAAAAAGTAAATTAGGAAAGTGGCAAACACAGTAATAACATGTTTACTAACTAATTTCACCCAATAAAACTACAGTAGAGTTCTTGGATTTTCTGTGTCACACAGCAGAGCATATTATTCGTGTAAGAACTCCATTACAGTGCACAATAAGCAACAACAGCACAAAGACCACACAAAATGCAACCAGAGGAGCAGAGACAGCTGCTGCAGTGTTAGTCTTTAACAGTTTTTATTTCATATGTTTTCACTTTTACTTTACAATAAACACGTTCTATCAGTATCAGGACTTAAGTCTCCTTCTTGTCAGTTTGAAGGTCCAATCACAGCACCCAACTCAACAGTAGCATCTCTGATGGAGGTGAGCTGGCGTACAGGGTGGAGGTAGAGAACAACCTGAAGCTAAACATCCTTAAAACCAAAGAACTCATAATGGACTTCAGGAGGCACAGACAGGTCCACTCCCCTCTCATTATAAGTGGAGAACTGGTGGGTTCTGGGCACCCACATCTCTGCTGATCTCAGCTGGACCCACAACACTATCACCCAGTAAAGAAGGCCTTACAGGGACTGCACCTCCCCCGAGGAAAAATAACCTGGACCAGGAGCTGCTGCTGGCCTTCTACAGCTCCTCAGTGGTGTTTGATACTCAGGAGCCACGACTGAGAACAGGAAGGCTGCACAGAGAGTCATTAACACCGCCTAAAAAGTCATTGGCTGCCCTCTGCCCCCCCTGGAGGCCATCACCAGGTCCTCCTGTCTCAGGTAAACCAGGGCCATCACAGGTGTCCCCTACACCCCGCCCACCACCTGTTTGACCCGCTGCCCCCTGGTTGGCTTTAGGTCAATCAGGTCCCACACCTCCAGACTCCCGGGCCATTCAGACTGTTAACAAGCACTGGTTGTGTGTATGTGTGTGCGTGCGTGCACACACATGCGCTCTGCTCAGTAGCAGCCCAGTGGATTTGTGCAGATCAGGAGGAGTGATGGGAAATCCAGAAAGCCTATTAGCTGTACTATTAATATACGCACACAAACACAAACGCATGCAAGTGCTTGGAGGTGCAGACACTGTATCAACTTTGCAAGCACCAGTCAGTGACCCTGGTGACCACATGACCTACTGTAGCTGCAGCTCAAACTGTACGTATCAAAATAAGGCGAGGGAGACCGAGTTTATGGCCTCGTGAGGCTATTGTGCTAAAATGTGCAGCTGTGACGAGTCACTTGTACCAAACGTTTCTCCCAATGAAACATTCAGATGAACAGAATCAGCGTTCTCGGGGTCCAACGTTACAGGATTGTGTTACATGCTGGTCTTAAATTTCACAACTTGAGGTTTTGTGGCAGACTTTGTTGAAGCAGAGGTGGAGAGACGTTCACACTGTTAGTTGTTCACAAACAATCATTCTCTGCCTTTGGCTTTCTCTTTCTCTGTACCAGGTGCAGCACAGGATCACAGGGCAGGTCATGGCACTGAAAATGAACACGCTGGCTAGCAACAAAGCTAACATGCTACGAGAAGTGCAGCTTATGAACAGGCTGTGCCATCCCAACATTCTTAGGTAGGTGTAAATGTGCTGATTAAAAATTCAATGTTCGATTTTGATTACAGTGAGATTCGAAGAACATTTTGCCCCTTAAATAAATAAAATCATCCTTTAAAAAATGCTTTTTGTATTTACTCTGCTGATCTTTGTCTAATATTAACATCTGTTCGATAATCTGAAATATGTAAGTGTGACATATACCAAAAAGATACAAATGAGCAAGGGGGCAAATAGCTTTTAAAAGCACTGTGTATATGTTGTACATTAATGTTTGTTCTATATTTATTGCATGAATAAGACCTTTGCCAGAGTTAACTTCAGCACATTTTAACAGGTTCACTCAAAAGAAAAAATCAAAAAAAGGTTTTTTACACTTTATTTTTGTAGACTTTAAAATGGAAATCTCATTTCCCCTCATAAAAGGCCGATCAAAAACAAATCATATTGAAGCTTAAAATGTGTAATAATAACAATTTACAAAGTCTAAAGTTTTGAAGTTGTGACACAAATGTTCTGTCGTTCCTCTGAGGGACACAAGGGGGTGCCACATCAACACATTCCAAGCTGTCCATCGATGGATGGGCGCCATGGTTACTGACACGTAGAAGTGATTAAATCGTGTTTCTTGACTTCCTGTCAGGTTTCTCGGGGTTTGTGTGCATGAAGGTCAGCTGCACGCTTTGACTGAGGTAAGACTTTTGTTTTGTCCTCTTCGTGCTGACAACATTTCCAGGTTTCCACAGCTACACCTTATTCTCATGTCTCTCCTCCTATATTCATTTAGAAGTTGTGCAAAGACGACATTCAAACATTCAAAAGCAAGAAATGCTAAGTCCCATTTAGAGAGGCCCATCAGGGTCCCCGGAGGACCAGGGGATTAAACCAGCCCACGTTTAGCAGCTCTGCATGTGTTTGGGCAGCTTTCCTGATTCATATATTTTCCTTAATGCAGTGAATTCTTGCACTGGGTAGCAGGTCTGAGGTTGGGACACATGTTTTAAACTGTGTGCTGGGAAGAATCCCCTGACTGGTTTACAGTGGGAGACATGGCACCTGAGTTGGTCAGACCACAGGACAGCTTCCCTCTTGAGATAAATGAGCTTGCAGCATTTCTGGATCTTGCTTGTGTCTGGCTCACCCTATCGTCTCTTTCTGTGCAGTACATAAACGGGGGTAACCTGGAGCAGCTGTTGGACAGTGACCTGTATCTGTCGTGGGGAGTCAGGATGGCTCTGTCTCTGGATATCGCCCGAGGACTGCAGTACCTGCACAGTAAGGGCATATTCCACAGGGACCTCACATCCAAGGTACGGCACACGAGTCGCGTACCTGCACTGATGAAAGCGACGACAAAAATGAAACTTTTTAAATTGTACTTCTGTCTCTCTCATTGTTCTTTATAGAATGAGACTGTTTTTACCAGCTGTTGTTTGCATATATTCATTTCTCGACTGTTTATCTGTTGCAGAATTGTCTGGTTCGCTGTGAGAATGGCACGTTCACTGCTGTGGTGGGAGACTTTGGCCTGGCAGAGAAGATCCCTGATTACAGGTGCAGGACAAATCTTTTCTCTCCTGAGCTTCTATAAATTTGATCAAAGCAGCTGTTTTGTCTGTGTTAGAGAGCGTGGTCTGTTTGTGCACAGGTACCAGAATGTGTCCCAGACATTAAAAGGAAAGTGGAAACATCGTAACCTTCTATTAAAAAGTCAAATCCAGCGATTCTCCACTCCAGCTCTGATCGTTCTCACGTTAAAATAAACGGGAATTAATATTCAAACGTTATATTCCTTGTTTTCATGTATGATCTACAAAGTGATCATTGGCAGGATTTTTTTAAGTGTGATTAGATAGATCATGAAGAGCATTCACATTAGGTTCCTAATGACAGACCGGTCCACTCCCCTCTCTTTACAGTGAAGGTTCAGAGAAGCAGCCTCTGGCCATTGTGGGCTCTCCGTACTGGATGGCCCCTGAGGTTCTGAGAGGAGAACTTTACAACGAGAAGGTGAGCGTCTTTGGTTCTGTAAAACTGGAGTACAGTATTAGAGTGTAATCTTTTTGTGACCCTCCTTCCTTTATTTAATTATAAGCAATGAACTCTTTACTCGGTACGAGCCAGTGGCTAATATTAGCTGATGTTAACAGACTGTCTGGATTCCTCGTGTTTGTCTTACCCTCTGTTTTCTCTTCTTTTTTTATTTGAACTTGTTATTTTGAATATGTTGGTATTTGTGTTGTCTTTGTGCGTTTGTAGAAACGCAGGATACTGAGTGACCAGTATCCTTTCACACAGTCACATATGATGGGTTGGGGCTAGCTTACAACTGTGCTAACTGTGTGCTGTAACTAGCAGCTGCTACAACAATGTGTAACTATAGGAACATTTCTCTGTATAAGCAGCCAAGCAAAGCCACATAATGTTGTGGCAAATCCACTGATCCAAGAAAAATGGGTCAGACATCAGTTATAGAAGCGATAGTCTTTATATAAGACTTCGAAAAAGGGTGTACAACACAAAAACTGACCAACATCAGAGCAACATATCATAATGGGTCCCGCAAACCTTTTAGTTAAATATGAATAACTTCCATCTCTACAACAAAGGATCCTGGGAAATGAAGTCTCGAATGAAAATAAGTATTAAATGCTCTTTTTTGGCAGAAAATGAAATCTATAATTAACAGCTCTCGCTAAATATGTGGCTGGCAAGAAATCATTTACCACATAACCAAAATGCTGTTATCAAAACAATAAATCGCAACAAAGTTACAACAAGTAATAGATTCAGAATTCAGTTCTGACCCCCCTTGAAACCATAAAAGCATGTGTGAAGTGTTTCCACAGTCTGTGGCTGAGCGTTCTTCCAACAGATGACCAAAAATGAAGGTTATTCCTTTCTCTTAGTTTGAAATGTTCCTTCTTAATCTCACTCTGAGTTCAACACCGTTCACCAATTGCATGTGGAGTTGAGCTGACAGGGACCCCAGTCAGAGTCAGACGCTGATAGGAAACGCATCGTTGCCGTTTCCTCTTTCAGCCACGTCGACTTTGCAGTTAAGATGAAATTTATTGCAGACATTATTGCAAACATACAAAGCAGCTAAAAGATCCCTTTGTATGTTTGTCTTACCCCCCACCCACCCAGTCACGGCAGATTGCTACCAGAGCGTTGTTCTGTTGTAGGTTTCTTCCTGTTAAAAAGGAGGGTTTTCCCCCACTGTTGCCAAAGCACTGTTGCTCATAGAGGTCATATCATTGTAGGGTCTCTACCTTATAATATAAAGCACCCTGAGGCAGTTGTTGTTCTGATTTGACGCTGTATAAATAACATTTATACAGCCCTTTGCCGTCGTCTCATCTTAGCTCTCCATGTCAGAATCAATGCACACATCATAGCACGTCATCAAAGACCTGATCAGTTCGTTTACATCCGGATCACAGATATCGATCCAAACGTGAGACTGGGGAAACCTTAATAAGGGCTACACTGAATGGATACTTCTACTTAACATTAACTGTACCAAAGCAGCCTAACAACTTTCCCAGACAAACCTACTGTAAAATGAAATCTACCACAGTGTAACTGTCAATCATAAGGTCATGTTTGTGTAATTGCATTTAAAGTTACCAACCATTAGACTCTGCCCCCAAATTCTCCAGGTTGTTTGTTTTTGGTCTTGGCAGACTTCATAGAGCTCATTTAAGTGAGTTGGTTTCCTGCCAAAGTCCCGCTTTTAAGCTTAGTCCACACGTTTCCAATAAGGTTGATTTCAGGGCTTTGGGAATGCTGTTGCAGAAGCTTAGTCTCCTGTTTTATCAATTCCAAAAGTAGCTTTGGTGTATGTTTGTTATCCATGTTTCAACTGGTGAAGTTGAATAATTTGTTATTAGCAGGTTGTTTCCAGTACAACTGGCAGCAACCTAGCTCCAGGGCACGATGCTGCCACCTCGACCTGTATGAGTGAATACCTGCCTGTTTCACATGGAACTGATCAAAGACATCATGTTCATCTGATGATGTTAAGAGTTAGTTTCATCCGTCTGGTTTTGAATTTTACTTCTGTATGAAATCTAGTTGGAGCCCTAACACAGCCAGAACTAATGGGACCTCCTCTCTCTTAGGTGGATGTGTTTGCTTATGGCATCATCCTGTGTGAGATCATTGGCCGGATTGAAGCTGATCCTGATTTTTTACCGAGGACAGAGGTAGGAAATAAATCTGTCCCCACAGTCACGCACATTCATACAGCACTTTGCTCTGCACCTTATCTAACATTCACACTGTGAGGGATGCAATCGAGGAACTGGAGGTTCAGCGTCCTGTGATATGCAGGCTGAACACCAACCTGCCAATTAGTAGTCGGCCGACCTGAGCTAGAGATACACAGGGTTAGCTCACGTATACCCAAAACCAGTCATACGGCGTGGGACATGTCAGACCTAATCCAGGCTAAAGCTTTGACCTGAAGCATTTTGAAACTGCTAACTCTCCCAGCTGTGTGTTTGTCTCTAGGACTTTGGTTTGGATGTGGATGCATTCGAGAACATGGCCGGGGACTGCCCACCAGCATTCTTTAATCTCGCCGTGACCTGCTGTAACGTAAGTATACGCACAGCGTGTCACAACCCAAACACGACCGGGAGCTACTGAAGCTTTGTCTGCATCCTAAACCGTGGCTCTGTTCGTCTGTGTCGTTTCAGATGAATGCAGAGAGTCGACCCTCGTTCTCTGACATCGTCTTCACGTTGGAGGCCCTGGAGAGAGAGCAGCAGGGAGAGACGCCTGTTGCACTTGGTAAAAAGACCCTTTTTATCTACTTATTTTTAAAGTTCTACTGTTCTGAATGTTTCACTCTCTCTGGGTCTTAGAGCAGGTTAAAGCCCGACCCCCTGATGTGTCCCTGCGATGCTTTGAAGCATGTTCAGACATCACGGCCACAGCTAACCGGGTTTCGTGTTTCATCTTGCTGCATTGTTGTTCTCATGTGAAAATCAACAAAGATGTATAATACAGAACTACACATGCTGTCACCGCTTGAGCCCAGCTGCCATGCTGCTGCTGAAAACTGCACTGCATTGGAACGAGGCTGCTGATGATGTTAGGGATGCTAACATGTTCTAGCAAAAACTCGAAAAGTAAAAATCCAAAGTAAAACTGTAGTTTTTGTGAAAACTGAGCTTCTACTTAGTTTTATTTACTACAGCTGGATTCTGAACAAGGAGACAAAACCTCACCTGCTGCCTTTGATTGACCGTAAAGCTTTAACATGCTATCGTTAGTCTTAAAGGATGTTTAAGGATGTTTGTAGCACATAAATAAGTCACAGCTATATATGTTGAGTTGCTGTCTGAAACATACATGAAACTATGAAATTATAGCTCATATTTTTTTCACATCAAGGAAAGACCTTACAGAATAATAAACATGTTTGTAGCTCGGTCCTCAAACCTTTATGCTGGTCTGAATACTTTGAGACACGGATTAAAACAAACAGACCTCAGGGTGTTCTGACCAATGAAGCTGATGGATCAGCTTTGCAGGATGGAGCCTAGTCAGGTCTTTACACTGCAGACTGTTTTTCAGACTCATGTATTTTTCATTTGCATGTACTTTATGTACTTTTTGCCTCACTTTTGGGGCCGGCTCATTGGCCACCACTGGAGCTGCAGCACTGTAGAAGAGGCAGGTAAAGAGCAGTTACAGTGAGGTATTATTTTCCGTTTTATCTATCTCCTGTCAAAAATTTAAAAAGAACCCAACGATGTGACGTTACCCTGTGAGTGACACGAGGGATAATGATACCAGTGCAATAATAATGAGCTCCAGCAGAACGAGGCTGAGGACAGAGCAGCCGTTGGCTGCAGCTGGTAGGAGGTGAGGGCAAAGAGAAGACAGAGGAGCATAGCGAGACCTTGTCACGGGGTGATGCCGCCTTGCTGCCAGTGAAAAAAAGAATGTTCTTACACGTTATGTTGTCTTTGTATTTTCTGTGGTTCGTGACCTGTCGTGCTCTCTGACTCTTGTTCCATCTTCCACCTTGTTTCCCTTGGTTAGAGCCTGTGGCAGCAGACGTCAGCCCGTACCGATGCCGAAGCTCTCCCTATCACCCTGCGGACCACACTCAGCTATGGCAAGGCTTGGCCAGGAGCCAGTCAGACACGATACCTCCAGGAAGCCTGCCTTCTCCTTTACTCGGGACCCCAGCAAGGGTCAACCCGTTCTCTCTCAGACAGGACTTAAACGGAGGACGGTGCAAACTGTTGGACACTCCCAGCAAGTCCGTCATCTCGCTGACCTTTACCCTACCTGCACTTCCTGACATGTGCACCTCCCCCCACCTTCTTAAAAAAGCGTCAGGGATGAGAGTGCCTCCAAGAAGGTGCCAGTCTCTGCCCTGCACCCCAGAGCTCAGCCGGACTGTGGCTCTGCCCAGACACGCAGCGGGGGAGGAAGAAAAAAAGGATGAGGACGCTCGAGAGGCGGCCATGAAGCACAGGACGTGGGAGGATATGAAGGATGACACAAGGAAGGGGACGAAGGTTTCAGAGAGAATACAAGGAAGGCTGCACGTTGACCATGCAGACATGAGACATGAGCCAAGTGTGAGGAGAGAGTCTTTTGGAAAGGAAATACAGGTGGCAGAGGATCCTGGTTTTCCTGTAGAATTGGAAATGGTGTCTCTGGAGCGATTGGAAGAGGAAGATGACGAAGAAGAGGAGGAGAGCATAAGTTTTACAGAAGCCATGGACTGCACCAAATCTCCTGAGGCAACAGACAGGATCGTGAACGCTACACCTGAAAGACCATTGCTCACCTCTACCTCCTGCAACTCCATACGGACCAAGGGCTGGCGGCTTCCCTTCTCAACGTCTGCCTTGCCTCCTCTGCCACGACTCAACAACAACAACGGCTCAGGCCTGGTAATCAGTCAGCAAGTGCAGTGGGGTCGAGGAGGCCGCTCAAGTGACTACAGTGGAGCCCTGTCCTCAGACCCAAGGGGGCCCTCTGAGCAGGACGAGGCAATTTCCTGTCCAGGCTGCTGCCTGGTAGGCCTGAGTTTCCCTTCGGTGTGCCTCCGTGGTTCAGCTGCCATACCTGCCCCCCGCAGAAGGGCTTCGTTACCACGACAGCGGCCCTACCGGAACCTCAACGGTACCATAACTGGTGGCAGCGCTTCATCGTCAGCAGTCACAACCAAAACATTACTGTGTCACAACACAAATGGATTAGTGGGTGCGGGGCCCTCTGTGTCGTGTGAGCCCGGCCGCTCCCTGCCAGAAGCCCAGTCGTAAGAATCCTCGAAGGTGCTTGTTTTGAACTCGTGGCAAAGTGAAGTGGACAAAGGCATAAACAATAAATGTAGTGGGTACTCAATGCTTAATACTGACTCTAGCAGCTGTGCAGTCACTGTAGCCTGTGCTAACACACTGCTGATTAGAGCGCCATCTATTGGGCTGGAGGATTAAACATAACTGTCACAGTGAGAAGCATGGTGGCATAAAGGAAGAGGTGGCCAGGGTTCAGCTGCTTACTTTATTACTTCCAACATTGTATGCTGAGCAGATCTATACATCTAACCAGTCAGGGTTAACGTTACTGCCTCTGGGATGGTGCTCGTTCAGACAGAGCAGCTAGTCTGGCTTACACTGAACTCCCATCTCCACTGAAGCAAACACGCTCTATGTGGAACTGGTTTCCAGACATGTGACAAAGAGGGGCAGGCCTGACTGAATCCACTTGCCAACTGGGCAGTCATTAGCCAACGAGCTAATCCTCCTTTTTGAAACGTGGCATAATCACCTTACAAAATCGATTCCATTTTTTATTCAGTATGACGTCAAATCGAGTGACTGAACTCGGCAGCAAAGTGCCTCCAGAGGACTGGAAATCTTTTTTGCAACCACAGCTATCATCATCGGCTCCCTTGAGATGAATGCAGGTTTACAGGCACTTCCACATTGGCTTCATTTTTCCTAACAGGAAGCTACATCCATATTTTATACTGTGTCCTCAGTGATGAGTGACGAGAGCTAAATGGCTAAATTATTTAAATTATTTATTTACATCTCTGTATAGACAATTTCTAGATGTTTTAGTTTTCACAAAGATTGTGTCAATAATACATTTGAATTGGGAAAAATCAGTTTTCTAATAAAATAAGTGTAAATTAGCTAACTGTGTTTATGAGTAGTAATTAATCAGTAAATGATTTATAACTTGGCATACTCCCTTGATGACACATGTATCCTAACATTAATTAGAAACTTGAAATTTTCATGTGCAAGCAGCTGATGTCACACCTTGTAGGACTGTAACGTCTCCAATGCAGAAAGTTAGATGTTGGTTATCCATCCATCCTCTTATTCTTTGTCAGGGTCGCTGGAGCCTATCACAGCTGTCTTAGGGCAAAGGGCAGGGTACACCCTGGACAGGTCACCAGTCTGTCAGAGGACAAACACATAGAGACAGACAACCATTCACATTCACACCTATGGGCAATTTAGAGTTACCAGTTAACCTAACCCCACTAACTGCATGTGTTTGAACTATGGGAGGAAGGAGCCTCTACCTAAGGAGAACCCACATAGGAAGACCCCGGCCTGATGGTGGAATTGAACTCAGGACCTTCTTGCTGAAAGGCAATAGTGCTGCCAATTTTGATAATAATATTATTAAAATTACCACCTTCTTCTTTTTTTAATCCAGACCTCCATTTTCTGCAGAAGTCCATAAGATGAGATGCTTATACTCCCAAGTGCCTTGCTTGTTTTCCCTTCCTAGTGCCAACACTAGCTAAGGGTAGCTTTAAAGAAACAGCTCCTTTTTGCTGCTCCCTTATTAACCAGGGGTCGCCACAGCAGATGGCTCTGTGTTTCTGATTTGGCAGAATTTTATACCCTTTATGAGGCAGAGATAGACTGTACTCTTGGTCTCATACCAACAACCATTCACGTGTTAGGCAAATGTGTAAACCACTACATATAGAGCTGCTGGTGCTAGCTTAGAAGTCAAATCCAGGAATGTCAACAAACATCAAGGTCTTCACAAACTTCACATAAAGACAAAAAAAACATTTATGTAACTTCACATAATATTTTGCTAGTGACAATAGCAAATCAGCTGAGGCTAAACAACTAGCTTTTATACTTAGTAACAAGAAATTTGGCAGGGATGCTAACGTGAGCTAACATTAGCTAGAGGAATGTTAGTTCTCTCTCACAAATGTAAACTCTGAAACTACTGTCAGTATTCTACTGCCAGGGCATTCAGTTTATAGTAGGAACATTTGTTTTTTCTGTCTTTCCTCTGTTTTTTTTTTTATTTTTTTTTTATCAGTACTAGCGTTCCTGCTAACATGTGCAAATTGCAAGCTAGCCCATGTAACAAAATGCTAGTTTGATTTGGATAAGGATGAGTGATGCATTCAAACTCCTCGGGCTGATGGTAACTTAGCTGAACTTAACTTAAAATTACTTTATCAGCTTTAGTAACTAAAGTGTTTGTTACAGCTGGTTAGTTTGTCAAATTGCTTTACCAAGGAATGTGATTCATAATCCTAACCTTACTATAAGCTATGTAGCCCATTCCTAGCATTGGTTGCCCCAAATGTAGTTTTCATGATGCTGATACTCAGGTATAGAATATATACTAGCCTCTATTAGCTAGTGTGATGCTGGAGGATTATTTGTATATCCAGACCTACATCCCTAGCACTGTGCACCACTGGAGTATGGTCAGCTGCAACCATTATCGTTCAGTGTAGGGCAAAAATTCATGTCTGCATTTCTTCAAACTAACTTGGACAGCACTAATCCCTGCAAAAGAGTGTTGGTAGGGATTGGTTTTCTGCAATTTATACACACCGATCTTTAATTTATATTGTATATAAAAGATGGATGAAGCAACTGTGATATCAACCATTGGTTTGTGGATTCTTCATTTTAAAGCCTTTAGCTATAGTGCTTTGGCTGGTGCCATGTTGATTCTTTGGAGCCAGACGTTAGCATATTTAGACCTGAGACTTTTGTAATAAGATATCAGCTAAAATGCATAGATGCGGTGCATTGATACACATACTTGCTAATTAAGAGGCTATAATATTATTAGAATTCCAGTCACTAAAGCTGGAGGATGAACTTCTGATACAGTCTGTACCGCATGATCATTTTATTAGCACGCTCACGGCTGAGAGGTCCAGTTTTAGTGACTCAGCTGGGGGAAGTAAGGTCGAACAGACAGATACCAGCTACAGCCGGTTGTGTCAGCACATAGTGAAAGCGACCTTACCTCTAACATTAAGCCTTAATAAAACTGGAGTTATTCGGAAATTCACTTGCAATACAGCTATGAAGGTAGGAACGATCCATAGAGACCAAAATATTTGCTTTTATGAATAGTTTCCAAACCATTGTCAAAAACCATTTGATGTGTGGTTGGTAGATTTTGAGTGTGGTGACAAGCAGATGGTATAAAGAATGAAATGTCCACATGCTGTGAGTCAGACGACTGTAAGAGATTTAGACGACGTATTATTACAGAAAAGACTTAAACCAGGACGCTCTTCTAAACTGTGTTGTAGTTTTTGGTGTGGTAGGGAGGAGCTGTATTTGTACACCTCATTTTGCTGACATGTAAAGAGGAAGATGAACGTGCGTTGCAGCTCTGATGCAGCATCCCTGATGGAAACAGTACAGCGCTGCTACGGAGTGGCCACAAACTGGAAGATGTGATGAGCCTTACTGCTCCCAGCAGTCTGGACGCAGGAAGATAACCACATGCTTTTGACTTTGTGTGACTGTAGCTGACGGGGAGTATTTATAAAGTTAATAAAGATGACCTGCTTCCTATGTTTTGTTTTGTTTTTTACAGAAGTACACATTTGTGTGTATGTGTGTTTGAGATGGAGAGACTGGTATTTGTTGAAGGAAGAAGCTCTTCATTTAGACTCTTTATTTTTGCACTTGAGCGTGGAGCACTTTGCAGTAGGACACCAGGCTTCTGTTAGATGGGGCTTTATTTAAATCTGTGCTACAGCTGATTTTTTTATGTTTATCTGCGTGTGCATGTATTTCTGGCTCAACAAACTACCCAGCTCAGATATCCTCCAGTGCATGTTACTTATCTACATGTTCATTTTGATTACACTGTTGTAACTGGAAAACATGAAACCGGTATGCATATTTATTATACAAATCATTTCACACACTGTGTGTGTGTATGTGCTTTGGAGCGAAAGGTAGAGTGATGTATACTCACAGGATAATCTTTTATCCCTTAATTTCTTACCTTATTTCCAAGTTCTGTTCCTGCTGTACAGCTAGAACCCTGTGTGCAATCATCTGGTAATAAACAAATATAATTGTGGATTCTTTGAGTGCTGCTTTTTAACCTTTGCTGTGGGGAGATGACATAGTGGAGGAGGGGATGACTCTTGGAGGTCTTTAAGGGAAAAACAAAGTCTTAAGGTGCTTTGGAGCCTATACAAATATTATATGTCGATATGATCTGCTGGAGGCATGGGAGGTTTTGCAACCAGCAACATTCACTCTGGTTGTTTTTACACAGCAAAATCTCCAGTGTTAAATTAACACTATAGAGTGTCTATATGGGTCCACACCTCTGAGTGTTAAATTAACACTTTTGACAGTGTTATATGTTTAAAAGTAACCTAGTCAGTTTTGAAGATTAACAAAGGCTAACACTGAGCAGTGCTGATTTTCTAACACTGGAAAATAACTCAAAATGTTAGAAATATTCCAGTGTTAGAAAATCAGCACTGCTCAGTGTTAGCCTTTGTTAATCTTCAAAACTGACTAGGTTACTTTTAAACATATAACACTGTCAAAAGTGTTAATTTAACACTCAGAGGTGTGGACCCATATAGACACTCTATAGTGTTAATTTAACAGTGGAGATTTTGCTGTGTAGGTAATAAACCAAAAACCGGAAGAGTTCAAATTTCTTGGAAAGCCTTTTTTTTGGTCTCATAGGCTACGTTCCCACTGCAGGCGAAAGCGCATCAAATCCGACTTTTCTGACCCTCTGCGACCCATATCCGGTCATGGTCTGACAGCGTGAACGGCACAAATCCGATATTTTCAAATCCGATCTGGGTCACTTTCGTATGTGGTGCTGAATCCGATACATATCTGATGTTTTAGAACGCTGCTGTTTGATGGTCACGTCGCATTAAATCTGTTTTTTACGTCACAAGACAGACGCCAATTATCAGCGCCGGAGCAGACAAAATAATCGGATTTGATCTAAAAATCGGAATTGAGCATTAAGATCTGCAGTGTGAACGTAGCCTAAGTGCCCCATACTCACATTTTCATTTTCCTGTATTCTCAGTTCATATAAAGAAATTAGTTAAATCACCCAGTATAATTAACTAATAAATATATTTACTTTTCAGTAATCATTCACATAATCCTTTGTTTTGGTCTTTGAAGTCTGTGGAGCTGACCTGTGCTGCTGATCTTGATAGCCGCACCTCCTGGTAGGGTCTCCCAAG
>NC_140562.1:4391238-4401238 GCF_057381845.1 Rhamphochromis longiceps
GACCCATCTGACGCGCCTTGTTATGTAACGGTGACCATCTGTGCCCGCTGTGTGGCTGTCTGCTACACGCGCGTGTCCGCCGAGCAGTCCGCGCGCGGGACACGTGAGTGTGCATGTAGAGCACAGCAGCATCCTGCCAGCTGCCCAAAGACGGACGCCAGAGCGGGAAGCGCGCAGCTCGGATGATCTGAACTAAGCGGTACGTACTTCCTATGTGACTGCGTGCGTTTAGCTATACCAGCAGGTTGGTGCAGGATGCAGCCTGGATGGGTGTGGATCTGTGTTTGACGGGTTGACACAGTCCCTGTAAGTAGCACCCTGCTTTTATTATTATGCATCCCGAATGGTTATGTAGCGCATTATTGCCCAGTGTTACAAAGCCCTCAGGTGCCTGCGTCCCTCCGTACAGCTGAGCAGGATGGGTGTTGTCCTCTTTAAGCTCCCGTGACACTGAGACGTTTCAGCTCTCGATATTAAAGTGCTTCCAAAAGCTTTGTGACTTCTGGACACGCTGTGATAAAAACAGCACAGAGGATTTTCACCTTTTTGATTTCTGTGTGTAGCGCGGACACAGCAGCGCGCTGTACGGGATCCAGCTTCATTTGTAAAGCACTGCAGCAAAAAGCCATTTAAATGTATTGTAAGACAAATAATCGCTGGATTACTGTGCTGTAATTGTTACTGATAATCTTGGAATTAGAAGAAAGCCTCTAATAATTTAATGGGCAGGCTACAATATCGAGTAATCATCATTCAACTCATTTCAGTTGAATTTCTTGAATTTTACTAATTTTTTAAAAGAATATTTTCTCATTTATTTAATTTAAATAGGGAAGCTTTATATAGTAGAAGAGAGGAGATATCAGTGCTGGTAATCAGACCACACAACAGTGAAAACCTGTGGCAGCAAAGAGTTTTCATCATGTGCAATAAAAAACAAAAACTACCATAATAAAAACGCCTATGTGACAGTGAAATAGCAATAAATACATGGATCATATTTATTTTTTTACTAGCAGTGAAATAAGACAACCCATGACCTGTGATGCTGACAGCTCACCTGTCTGTGGGCCAGAACAGCACACAGTGTCATGTGCTGTGCATGTCTCCGTGTTGTGTGTTTATCTGACTCTGTAGAAAAACTACTGAAAGCAACAGCAAACTTTTGTGCGCGCTTGTTCTTGTTCCCCTCTCTGCCCATGGCTCCAGGGCTCGTCCTGTGGCTCTTTTCTGTCACCAGTTTTATCTCTGCACATACTTTTCCTTTACAAGGCTGTTGCTTTGTGCTGAAATTAGAAATTGATCAAAATGAACTTCGGCTCCTGCTCCTTAGTTCTCCAGATCAGACCAGCTGCAGGTCATAAAGGAGAGCCTGGTCAGTTTGCAGTGACTGAGCTTTAAAAATCAGAGTGGCAGTTGTACTCTATTCAAATAATCAATTTGTGGTCTCGGACTGATGAAAAAAAAATCAGTGACAGATTATATTTGACTGGTATTCATATCCAAGGGATATAATAGACTAAAGTAAAAATGGGACAACAGGACAAAGAAGGACGTGGAGGAAGAGACCATGTGATATCGGTCTGTACTGTCCATCTCCACCACAGAGCTGTGACACCGTGCTCTCTGTCTCCCTGTGCTCTCACACTCAGGTCAGTGATGACAGTACTCGGGTTTTGTCTAACCTAAATCCTAACCACATCACCATGGCAACAGGAAGAAAAGGTGAGTGTGATGCTGCTTGTGTGTTTATGAATGCTACTTGTGACTGGCCTTTATTTGAAACCACCAGGGGGCGCTGTATCCCGTTTCGTGATAAAGTGGCAAGTAGTACAGGTACAGGTGATTTGAATGAGCAGAGGGCCTGGCAAATGCAGAAAGCACATGATATTTTCTCACTGTGCTTTTAACGGCTCTGTTTGTGTTTGTTGTTTTTTTCCTGTATGTTTCTAAAAATATGTGTCTGCACTGAAAATGAGCACCAAAAACAATCCAGCTCATCAAAATGTTCTGACTGCGTTATGCCATGTAGTTTACATTCTCTCTGCTGTAACCCATCCAACACTGAAGTTTTAGCATCAGTGAATCACAATGACGGGGTCCTTTGGTCCGTCTGTCACTTGTGTTGTTTTGGTCACAGATTCTCATCAGCCTCGCACCTTCTGCTCGTCTTTGCAATCTAAGAGCAGGAGAATCTAAATCACCTACCTTCTGATTTGTCGATGGTCTGCTGAGCCACAGCTGCTACCAGCTGTTCTCTGAGTGCTTAAGCAGAGTAGAAAAGTACCACATGACATTCGGTGTGTGTCCTACAACCAGTTTGGAAGCATTTTTCATATTGATTCACAAACTGTAGAGAAAGCTGTAATGTCTAACTGAGACACACATGGGAATATCACATTGTGTCTGTGCTGCATCGTTCTGCATCTGATGAGTTGCAGTTGGTGCTGTGCTGTAGGAAGCACTGGTCCAGCACATAGTCCATCCAGATGTTTCTTTGAAGCAGCTGTTGCTGTGAGTCGCCACTGTATAAAATGGAACTGAATTGTTTTACTACAATTTTTTAGGTTGTTTTGGCTCAACTGGCCCACAGCACAAAAGTCAGTAACACACCTCCTCACCCACATCAAACAATCTTATTGTCTTCACACACACTTTTGCTGTCTCTACACGTGCTTCACTACTAAAGATTTTCATTTGCTACTGTGTTGATGCACTTCTTACTTAAGCATTTTGTACTTTTGTCAGCCACAGCTCCAGATCGCTCACTTTCCTGAATACAGTCCAGCATTGCATTTATGCTTTCAATCAAATTCCTGCTCATCCAAATTTCCCTTTCATGCACATCCCAAGGATGCTGTGCTGGACTGAAATCTGGTGACTGTCGAGGCTGTTGGAGTCCGTCTCCTCTTGTCTAACCTTGGTGATAGCAGACATGATTATGCAGGATAAACCCAGCCCATCGACAATGTCTGAAATACTCACAGCAGCCCGCCTGACATCATGAACCATGCCACGTTCATCTTTCTTACTTTGATGCTCAGTTTGAGCTCCAGCAGGCCGTCCTGTCTAAATGCTTTAAATTCCTGCTGATGTCAAAGGCTGATTAGATGTTTGGATTGCTGTGATGAGCAGTGGAACAGGTGTACCTAATAATGTGACAGTACAGTAGTTGGTGTTATGCTCTCAGATTGTATCGGTTTGCTGTTCTCCATCTCAGCAAACACGTTGACAGCAGTTGTGTTCATTTCTACGGTTGCCGTGGTTTGATGTTACCTGTCTGTCCCCAGGCTCTACGTCCAAAGCAGGTGGGGTGCGTTTCCCTGACGATGACGAGCCCCCTGGCTCTCCAACACGGAGAGATGACCAGTCGAACGTCGCTACGCTCATTGCTGTCTCAGAGAAGGATGGCAGCTACTTGGTGAAGGTGTGTCTGCACACCGTCAAACGAACACAGTTGTTCGTCATGATTTCATCATTGTAAGGCGATTTTTCAGGTGAAGTGTTGATAAAATGACCACAAGGTGTTTTCATGAATGAGCAGAGAAAGTCTCCTGGTTTACGATTTGATTGATTTCCATGTTCATGGATGTTTCATCCGGATACATTTGTAAAATGTAAAGTCCGGCTGAGGAATGGTGGAACAACAAAACAACATTAAACTGAGCCATGAAAATGTGACACCACGGGCTGTGTTAGCCCACATCCTCCTGAGCTATTTGATCCAATGTTTTCTACTCTTTGCCTCTAACACGTCGCTCCTCTGTCAAGGCTGGTTTCCTGAAGAGCCACCACTGTTATGAGATTGTCTTCACTGTCCCAGATGTCCCCACACTGGGCAAAGAGCTCTCATGTCTTCCCTCCTCTTCTCCATCTCGGAGGTCGCCCAGCCTGCGGGTCCAGCGTATTAACTCCACACTGGAGGGTAAGTATAGGTGTACAGGCATACTTCAGGACATGCTTGCACATATGTCTAACCTGCAGTATTGTGGAGCAGACTGTTGCTGCACAGAGCAGGTGACCATGGTGGGTTAGGTTCTCTGCCCAGCAGTAAGTCTGTAGGTTCTCAGTAATCCAGGTCATGCTAGTCTAAGGAGCTCCTTAGACTCTGTCCACCAGCGTCCTCACTTGTGCTAAAGCATATAGTTAGGGCTGGACCAGGTGACCCTGAATCCTCCCTTAGTTATGCTGCAATAGACGTAGGCTGCCGGGGATTCCCATGATGCACTGAGTTTTTCCTTTCCAGTCACCTTTCTCGCTCACTATGTGTTAACAGACCTCTCTGCATTGAATCATATCTGTTATTAACCTCTGTCTCTCTTCCACAGCATGTCTTTATCCTGTCTTCCTTCTCTCACCCCAAACAGTCGCAGCAGATGGCCCCGCCCCTCCCTGAGCCTGGTTCTGCCGGAGGTTTCTTCCTGTTAAAAGGGAGTTTTTCCTTCCCACTGTCGCCAAAGTGCTTGCTCATAGGGGGTCATATGATTGTTGGGTTTTTCTCTGTATCTATGAAGCGCCTTGAGGCGACTTATGTTGTGATTTGGCGCTATATAAATAAAATAGAATTGAATTGAATTGAAGATTACTTTTTGGGACTAATGTTTCTGTGGAATCTTTTCACACGAGCACAACACAAGTCTGTAACCAAGAAATGTATTTTGAAATTCCAATTTATATATCACCAAATCACGACAGTCGCCTCAAGGTGCTTTATATTATAAGGTAAAGACCCCACAATAATCATATGACCCCCTATGAGCAAGCACTTTGGTGACAGTGGGAAGGAAAAACTCCCTTTTAACAGGAAGAAACCTCCGGCAGAACCAGGCTCAGGGAGGGGCGGGGCCATCTGCTGCGACTGATTGGGGTTAGGGGAGAAAGACATCCTAAGGAAAATGTATATGCATGGTCACATTTCCCAACACCAGGAAGTGAAAACCTAAAAACGAAACCAAAATATGGCGTTAGTGTCTACTGTCTGTGGCAGCGTCTGCGTCTCTGTGCTGAGAATATTGGTAACACCTTGCTATTTTTGAAAGTACGAACCTAAATTAAAACCCTGAGTAACTGAATGATTGTATTACATTACACTGATTAGCCCGTGTGAATAAACTGAGCATAAGCCATCTTGGGTTAAAAGCGATCCTGGAAGCCTACGTAGAACAAAACTCGAGTCTGCCTCGTGTCAGCAGGCCCAGTATTTGAGCTCTCGTCTGTAATAGTATGCCAAAGCTCAGCTCTCCATACAGCTGTGACACTGTCTCTGCCTGACCCAAGCATCTCAGTACCGCAATAACAGATCTCTGCTCTCGAGCAGGTTTGAGATCAAGAGTCAGCTGACTGCTGTTGCCAGTGTCTCAGCAGAAACAGCTGGATTCATCTCTCTAGCAGCTCAACACCTCCCAGGCTTGGTTTAGCACTAAGGAGCTAAACCAAACAAACCAGTCAGCTCTCCTTCATTGCAGCTGCATGGATCTAGTCTTCAAAGGAACAGCCACAAAAAAATAAATCAACCACATTCCTGAATTTCCCCGTCCAGGAACAGCTTCAATGTCCTGGATAAGCAAGAACTGGGTTGTAATTAGAGGGGAAGATACCAACACATGAGTTCACTGGAGTGTGGACGTTCAACCCACTGTCACAGCAAAGTGTGTAATAGACATGCCGGTCCACAGTGTCCAAAATGGCTACCCTGGATGAATAAAGACATTTTCAATCATAAAAGACAAGAGGGAGGGTAAGGAGAAGAGTGTTCAGCTACAATAACAAGAAATGAAAGCACTGATGGCTTTCAGTGAACAGACTGAGTCTCTGAGGACGAGCTTTAAAGATCTGTGGTGCAACGAAAACGTTCTTCAAGCTTTGGATGTCACTGTTTGTTTCTGCACTTACCAACTGTCTGTCCTCTGGCTGTGTCCCAGAATACTTCAGCTTTTGTGCAACCACACCTAAAAAAAACCAGACGGCCGTCGAGCCGAATACCAATCTCAAAGTTTCCTTTTATAGCAAAACGTTTGAAGAAGACTGTCTACAACTTATTTAAGCATTACATTAGAACATCGTCACTCAGGGTTAAGATGGCATCAGAGTTACTGAGTCTGTGCTTGTTAGAGTTAGGAGTGCTGAATGTTTTGTTCTTTGCTGCTTGAGGTAAATGCAGTCTTTGATACATTAGACATAGATATGCCGCAGCACAGGGTTGGTACACCTGGGGCTAAAGTATTCCTTTAACTGCATTGATGATGTTTCTAAAGTTCATTGGACTCAGCGTGGTGCAGACTGCGTATGAATAACTTGTCTCCTTCCTCACTCCCTCGTTCTCTTTAGGAGGTGTAAAGGTAACATGTGAATACAGAACTCACCAGGAGGGGGTGCAACAGGAGGAGATCACCATGGTAACCAGAGGGAGAAAAGACAGCAGTCTAAAGGTCAGACTCCAGGCCAGGGTCATTGGTAGGTGCTTGTGCACCGACAGATACACACACATACGCGCGCACAGACAGAGTAAACAGGTCCTAATCATACAGGACTGCATCTTTATTACCTTGTTGACTGTACACAGATCAAACACAGTTCAACAGGACACAGTGCAGCACAGTGAAACATTATAGTATGAGTATTATGCTTCAGTACATCTGGAACTGAGATTCTTGTTAAGGTGGAAGGAGTCCTGAAGAAAGGATATGTGGAGATTTTAACCCTTTAAAACCGGTCAGAGCAGCACGCTCCGTTTTGCGTAACTATTTTTAAATCCCGGTAGCACTGCAACCACGTGAGCTAGCGCAAAAAATTTTTTTGCATATGAAACCGGAGGAGTTGTACTTACATCTTATGCCATCAGCTTGTCCTCGGTCACAGTTTCCTTCCACATAAAGCTTTGCAAAAACTGCATAAAAAGCACTTGCAGCAACAAAAACATAATATTCCAGAAACACGCTTTGCCGATCCGATCAGCTGTTCATAACACTTCCTCCGTCCATCAGCACGAACTATCGCATGTCCGCCATGTTCTGCCCGAAATTGGAAGTGACGTCATTTTCGCGGAAATGTAGTTTTTTACCACCAGTGACCGCTGCGAATGGGCAGCTGAGAATCAGGGAAAGACCAGATGACAGCCTGGAAAGACTGCTGACAGGAGGGAATAGACCCTAATGGGGCTGGTGTGGGTTAGTGCCTCATACCAGCAGGGCCCAGCGTTTTTTAGCGTACCTGGGTACACCCATTATTGCTATAGAAGTCTCAAAAGAGAAGGGTCTGCGAGAGCAGGGGTGAAAGAAGACCCTTTCCGGACGGATTTAATGGCAACGAACCACGGAACGGTACCACCGATGAATAGATCAACCAGCATTGCAAATAATGGACCATCAATGATGGTAGGAAAGAAGCTGCAGGACTGCATTTGTGGCTGGCCAAAACTAACAACTGACATGGGCCTTGAAATATTAGATTCTAGCTCTAGCTTAATATCAGCCGCTAGCTTGGAGTTTAGCCACCAACAGCTAGCAACACATTTCCAAGCCAGCCACAATCAACACCATCAACCAGCCCAGAGCTCATTCAGAAACAGCTAACAGAGTCTTCCAACACTGAGTCTAGCCAACCACTACCAGCAAGGGAAAGGAAGATGGAAGGTAGGAAAGATCAGATTCTGTGGCCCAGATCCAGTGAGAAAAGAGAGTGGGTCTGGCTCTTATACTAGATCAACAAAAGGGTCCAGTTGAAAGGAAGCTGGAGAACCTGGGAACCATCATCTACAGCTATGGGGCTGAGCGATGTGGGGTAAAGAACAAGACTCAGAGCAGAAAGGCCATTTCAACCAGTTAAATTCCAGGAGACAGCAGGAAATTGATAGAGGCATGAACCAGTTATCATTCCGACTGATATGCCACCTATCCAGGCACCTGAACACCAAATGGACATAAGACCACCAACATGGAGTGAAGTGGAGAAGGTAGTGAAGCAGGCAAGAGCAGCATCGGCCCCAGGACCTAATGGCATCTCATATAGGCTCTACAAAAACACCCCACGAGTCCTCAAATACCTGTGGACGCTGATAAAGGTAGCGTGGCAGAAAGGAGTGATTCCAAAGGCTTGGAGAAGAGAAAGAGGTATTCTGATCCCTAAGGAGAAGAACTCCTCATCCATCAGACAGTTTCGCCAGATCAGCCTGCTGAACGTAGAGGGAAAAATCTCCTTCAGTGTCTTGGCCCAAAGACTATCTGCTTTCCTGCAAAGAAACAACTATATTGACACATCAGTGCAGAAGGCGGGGCTTCTCTGGATGTCTGGAGCATGCCAGCGTCGTCTGGCACCAGATTCAAACTGCTGAGAAAGAACAAAGAGACCATCACGTGGTCTTTTTAGACCTTGCCAACGCCTTTTGGTCAGTTCTGCATTAGATCTTGTGGATGGCCTTCAACTATTTCAGCGTACCAAACCACATCACAGGACTGGTCAAGACCCACTTTAAGGATTTACAGTTTTGTGTGACAGCTGAGAACACCACCACAGCCTGGCAACACCTGGGAATTGGAGTTATGGCAGGCTGCACGATTTCCCCTCTGGCATTTATCACGGCAATGGAGTTGGTCATGAGGGCATTCCAGTGGGTAGTGGGAGGTGAGAGACTCAAGAGTGGCCTTCGTCTTCCTCCCATTAGAGCCTACATGGATGGTCATCTAAATTACACCAGGGCCTGTGCTGCCGGCTTAGGCCATCCGCACCACACCAGTAACCCAAGAAACCCAAAGCAGGCTCGAGCACCAACAGAGAGGTCATTATTGGCTGCTTCTGTTTTTTTTTTAAGTTTATTATTGGTTGTTAATTTAAAAAGTGAGGTTAGAGGAACAGAAGACGCAGCCACACTATGACGAAAGAAGGAAAAACAGAAAGTAAGGCTGTAAACACGACTTCCTCCCGTCACCTAGCATTGGCTGATGGTTCGATTCCCCATCAAGTGTGGTGGCGTGGACCAAGAGAGAACACAGGATCACGAGGAGGTGGGGCTACCCGCATCAATGCTCCCAGTCGCCTGCTGCTACATCACCATCTCCCAGGAAACACAGGTGATCTGACTGTTCGTCACCACACCCAAGACCCCCGCCTTGTGCTGTGCCTCCTCAGTCAGTGGGGTCATCCCAGTGGGGCTGCTTATCAAAGAAGAAGCTGGACTACCAGGTGCTGCAGTCCTGGATGTGAGGGATGACTTCACCACATGAGCTGCTGCTGCACGTAGAGCTGATGCACCTTTGATAGTAGTTGGTGGCCGCCACGAGAGACCCTCCTGCTGGCAGCCCAACAATGGCAGCCATTGTTGGGCTGCTGGTCACTGCACACTGTGCTGATGGAACCCTTGTGTGGACCCAGACGTGCTTAATGCTCGGGAGTACTCACTTCGATCAGTTGGCGAGGCTGGGGGAGCGAACGTTAGGCAACGGGGCCCATTTGAAAAGAAGTTTTGGGTAAATGTGTGTCACAAAACAGCTGTGTGCAAGCAGGAGAAGGACCCAAACGCAAACTCACCAGAGCGGGAACTTAACTAAAAAATGCAGCTTTAATTGCTGAACAGAAATAAAGGTGATACAAAACCTTGCAAACTAAACTGGGAAAAACTAATACACGAGGAGACTCGGGGAGAATCACACACAGCTATGAGGGAGGACGTGACACTAACAAAGAGAAACACAAGGCTTAAATACACTGAAGGATAACGAGGGTAATGAGACACAGAAGGAGAGCACAGCTGGGAGTAATTAGACTGAACTAGACAAGGGAAGCAAAACTAGAAACACTGACATGAGACACAGACCTTCAACGTGAAACAGGAAACACACTGACTGAACTCAAGACATGTAAACTTAACAGACTGGGGAGACAGAACATAGAGACCTGAAACATGGGGCAGAAAGGCACAGTAGACACAACACGGAACATAGGGAAGCCATCACACAAAACCTAAGAACTAAACCCAAATTTCCCATGTGTGGGACTAATAAAGCTT